>NC_051438.1:10666711-10669070 GCF_001649575.2 Kryptolebias marmoratus
TAATCATCAAAATTAAACGAAATAAACATTTGAAATATATGAGTTTGTATGTAATGTATGAATATAATATACAAGTTTCACTTTTTAAATGGAATTACTGAAATCAATCTACTTTTTCATGATATTCTAATTTTATGACCAGCACCTGTATACTGATACACATCTGATGGTTTTCTTTGTTCCTTTTGGTTTACTTTAGTGTCTTTTGTTAAGTTTTGGCCTTCAGCCTGCAACTCTCAATTTTTTTTTTTCTAGCCTGTTGAACTGGGTTGAGTCAGCCCTAAATCGTCATTCACAACAGCACAGCAACCTCACTGTAGTGATTGTGCTCATGTGAACCGGGCCAACAAAGACTAATGACCCTCAGGAGGGTGGAAGGTACAGTAAATTTTAGAGTTCAGCATGCAAAAACCATAGCACCTCACTGCAGTTTTAGATGCTTGAAACTCTTCAATTTTCAGAACCAAAATACAAAAAAACCCAACCAAAAACATTGTTGCTTTTTCTGAAACTCATAGGATATGCTATACCCTAGATGACTGAGAATCTACACCAACACTGCACTGACTTCAACACATTATAATAACAATAGGAAAGTGCAGTTAGAGGCTGACAAAATTGTTGAATCATTTATTGTTGTTCGAATGTGCTACATTGTTGATTTTTAAACAAGAATTCAATCTACAGTAAAGTAAAGGTTTGATAACTTTTCTTCTCACCTTTTTAGTATTCTCTTAACCCACCTGAAGCCCTGAAGAGAGAGAGAGAGAGAGAGAGAGAGAGAGAGAGAGAGAGACGAAGAGAGGTAGAGAAGCCCTTGTAACTTTGGGTCAATTTTGCTTGAAGGCCATGGGAGGGTTAATGAAGATCTACATAAAAATCCAGCTTCTTAGACACACCAAGAGCTTTCTGTAGCTGATCAAAACCCCTTAATATTGCATGTGAGAGCCTAAACCCTAAGGTCCTCCAATATTTAAGATCTCTGTGTCCTTGTACGCAAGCTATTGGGATCTTGCCTGCATCTATGGTCTATATGCTGTTTCTGTGTCAGTTTACCACACTGTTCAATTAATGAGTTTATAGTTTTCACTGCTAGATGGAGGTGATCTGATTTGTTTATTTGAAAGAAAAAAACAATAATCGAGTGATTCCTTGTCAAAAATTTGACACATTTTTTTGTGCCCATGCTGTCCCCTGAATGATAAAATATACAGTTGCATGTGACAGAAAATTTCATCACACAGCAGCTCCTCAAAAGAAGCATCCTTATGCTTTTCCTTTTTGCGCTTGTGGTTTGACTTGTGGCCTTCTTTGTGTGCTGTGTGTTTGGCACTAACTTCTCAGTGGGAGTTCTATTGTTGCGAATACCAATGTTGGTGTTCACATAATCTGAGCTGCACACAGTTGTCCTCAGCAGAACCTGACCAGCCATCACGGACAAGAACAAATGACAAGGTTTATGTCACACAGATTTTGCAAATAATGGACTTGGCAGAAATTCAGTCAAAGAGTCTAAGAGGTTTAAAAGAAATTCTGACCAGAAAAAAAAATAAATAAAAAAAGGGTATGGTGAAGTCTCAAACCCAATCTGAAATCACTTAAATAGCTTTTCTGCACATAAAACAAAGTCTCGTGTCAATAAAATTGCTCCCAAATATGGATGGATAACCTGTTTTTGAAAAAAAAAAACATTTAAAAAGTATGTGTGAGTCATTAGCAGTACTTTTTAGATGAACTCCTGATTTCCATTAAAACTGAGAATCCTGTGATTTTAGAACTAAAGGTCTAACCTGTGTGTTCAAATAAAAGTAGTTATCTGTCATGTCAGGGGTTATAATAAGAAAAACGTGTGTGCTTTGTGTTTTCTGCTTCACAACTACATATTCTCAGAAATGACATTTCAGTGCAGAGGTACTTTCCTCTGAGACAAGATGGCGCCGGTGTCCATGGCTTGCCGTCTATCTCTGAGATCTTTCTTTTTGTTTGTCTTGTTTTTGATACTTTTTATCACGGATGTTAAGACATTATTGATATATGAACGTCAGTCTCTGTTGGAGCTTCGTGTACCTGTCACCAAGCTAGCCTATTTTAATCATAATGGGTTTAGCAACAAGCTTCCTCCTCTACTGGCTGATGTCCCTGTGTACCTGTTCCGTCATCCGCACCTATCCGCCTGGAGACACCGTCGCAGGCCCCGCTGCAGACGTCGGGGAAAACGCGCAGGAAGGCTGTTGAAGCTAAAAACACGTCTTGCACTTTCTCCATCGACCGGATCGGTTCGTCGTCTGTCGTGGCGCTTTGTGGATCCTGTTGAACCCTGTCTGATTCCGCTGGTGGGCTTTGATGTTCGCAGTGGCCC
>NC_051438.1:10671678-10762848 GCF_001649575.2 Kryptolebias marmoratus
GATCAAGTGCCCACTTGTGCTTAGTTGTCCCAAGATCCAGGCTGGTCCACAGAGGTGATCGGGCGTTTTCAGTGGTAGCTCCTAGACTGTGGAATCAGCTGCCCCTCCATATTAGACAGGCTTCAACACTTGGTGTTTTTAAATCACTTCTTAAAACACATTTATATTCACTGGCTTTTAATACATTGTGAGAATTGTAATGTTATTGTATTTTTGTATGTTTGTATTGAATGTTTATGTGTGCAGCACTTTGGTCAACAACAGTTGTTTTTAAACGTGCTTTATAAATAAATTTGATTTGATTTGAATTTGATTTGAGAACATAATTGTAAACAGAACAAAACTGTTCAAGGTAACATGTTGGTAAAAATGTGAGCCCATTTTGCTGCAAAGTATGTTGCCATAGTAGTATTTTTATCGTTTTGTCATCAAATTGCATTTGTCACACCAGATACTGACTGGTTTTCTGAACCACCCACCCCAGATCCCTCCAATGCAGTAAAAGCAACCTGCACATTTTAGAGTGGCCTAAGGCACACCTGTGCAATAATCATGCCGTCTAATCAGCATCTTGACATGCCACACCTGTGAGGTGGATGAATTATCTTGGCAAAGGAGGAGCGCTCACTAACACAGATTTACACAAATTTGTGAACAATATTTGAGAGAAAAATGCCTTTTGTGTACATAGAAAATGTATTAGATCTTTTGAATTTAGCTCGTGAAAAATGGGAGCAAAAACAGAAGTGTTGCGTTTATATTTTTGTTTAGTATAAATCAAATCTGACCATCTTTTTAATTCTAGGTAATCTGTGTTCCACTCATATCTTTTTTAGTCCTTTTTATTCAGAGAGATTAAAAATACAAAAAAATAAATGTGAAAGGCTAAATGATAAGAAACAAAAAACAAAAGCTTAAATCTGAAGTTATTTTTTTATTTTTATTTTTTTATTTTTTTTTATTTTTTCTCATTTTGCACACTTTCCCCACATGTCACATTGTGCATGCACTGAAGAAATTGGTTGCTAAGTTGATTACAGACTTTGGCCGGTGCACTCAGCTTTATGTGGGAGAGGAACCCAAGAGTGAAGTAAATTGAAAGGCCAAGAAAGAACCACTGAAATAGGTGGAGGTATAAAATACTGCAGTAATTTATGCTGGGAACTTCATTTTAAACTCTCTTCTGCGACTTTAAATCTAATCTTGATAGAAAGTTTGTATATTTATTAGGATCATAATCTTTGTTAGAGAGTCAAGCTTCCAAATCAGGGGTCTCCAATCCTGGTGCTCGAGGGCCACCATCCTGAATGTTTTCCTTGTTTCCCTGCTCCAACACACCTGATTCAGTGGTTAATTACCTCTTCATGTTCTGCAGAAGCCTTTTAATCACCCATTGATTCAGATCAGGTGTGTTGGAGCAGAGAAACAAGGAAAACATGCAGAATAGTGGCCCTCGAGGACCAGGATTGGAGACCACTGTTCTAAATGTTCTTGCTTGTATTCTTCCACCATTAAAAGTTTATCAAGATAATTCATCTTTGGCTGTTTCATTTATGTGAAAACAAATGAAAGAAATGGCTGTAAACTCTATGTATTAGAGGGCTAGAAACATTTGATGCGCAGCTGGGCTCTCTGAGAGCCTTGAGGGCACTTGTTTGGGTGCCTGAGGGCAGGCCACGCCCTGCTGCCCTGCAGGTCACAAGATGTTTGGCAATGTGATCACAGGGCACAGATGGAGGAATGTGGGTGTTGGCATTTCTCAGACATTACTTTTTACTCAGTCCCGATCATAGTCCTTAGAACAACTTTATGTATTTTATTTATTTTTTTTTGTTTGTTTTGCTTTAGCACTGGATTTACTCCGGCAATTCATTGTTCTATATGTATTAAGTCTTTTTTTAGCTGTAGCTTTTTTCTTGGCTCAGAAAGGATGTAAGAATTGTGATTTGTCCAACCAAACAAGTAAACCGAATACATGTCCACCATCCACACCATTAAAACTGCATTTGCAATGCTAAAATATAAAGTATTTACTTGTCACCATAGTCTGCAGTGATGTGCTCTTTTCTGAACATGTGCAGCACAAGGTTGACTGATCTGTCCTGTGAATTCTTTCTTCTGTAGCTCTTTCTTCTAAATATTTGCTGCACTCTTTCAAACTCTGCTTGAAAAACTAAACTAAAGACCCACAACGTACAGCTCCAATTACAGAGTCCTCCATTGTTGTTGTTGGTGAAGCTCACAAATGACGCAGCCAAGGTGACCATTAGTTGACTGTTGCACAATCACAGCTTTTCTCTGGCAGAGTGAAAGCAAAAACATGTCCTTATAACCCCTACATATTGTGACTAACAGTCATTATAATCCTCAGTGTGCTTATAATAGTTTGCTCCAAAGCAAAGATTTTGTTAGATGGAAACTTAAATAAACCTATAAAATTTAAAAGTTTGAATATCCTTTTTAAACATGCATGAGTACACAATTATTTGTATCTCTGACCTGTGAAAAACATATGCTTTTATTTTGCAATAATGTTTTACTAAATATTTTACAATAACCAACACACAAACTACTGAGTCAACATCTTGCTAATTAAAAGAAGAAGAAGAAGAAAAATTAAAATAAAAAAGCAATTGAAGAAAGAGGTGAAGACGTGACATCGGCACATATTAAGGTTGTGTCCTTACAATGCTATTTACTCTAAAATCATGTCAAAAGAATAGAGAGAGTTTCTGTATTTTTCTTAGATGTGGAAGCAAATTGTGATTGCCCTCTTTATAATAAATCAACAACATTGTTGGGGGAGATTATCAACAACGGACTGCTGCATATTACGAAAGATATTGTTGTTATATTTCAGTAAAGCCCTTAAATGCTGGCAAAAGGAGTCAGAGTGAGGAATGTTTCAATTTTGAGTTATTATTATTTTCAATTTCTCCATATGAAAACCTTCAAAATGATACACAGTTTGTGGAAATTTGGTGATTCATCACCTGGTCTGGCAACAAGCTATTTTTTTTTTTTGTCTGGAGTGATGTAATCTAGACTTCCTGCCATATATTTAAAAAAGGGGAATTTCCAAGCTTCTCAATGATGCCATACTTTATACAAAGAGATTTCCCAGTGATATAGCAGCCAACAGAGCTCCATGGTCAATTTAAAGGAAATTAAAGGATTAGAATTAAAAAGATTATTTCTAAAGACATAACTGTTAGGAAACTTTGATTTAAAGGTAGATTAGGAAGATTACATGCTATTTTAGTTACTGGGATCATTTGATGGTGTCTGTATGAACTAATTTTTACACAAATCTCATTTTGGCAATAATCTTTATTTTCACTTTTTTGCACTACAGCCTGTGCAAATTTTGCCTCATTTTGCCCGTACAGGTCCCAAATGTTCTATGGGAACAAAATAAAAATGAAAAAACTGATTTCATATACTGCTGCATAACTAAGGAAGCTTTTTTTCTGAATCCACTTGAACAGAATACATCTTCTTGCTAAAATTAAAATTTTACAAGTAAAGTCAACTGTGCAGTGGGTTTAAAAAGATGTCCTAAATGTGTACTAAAAAGCAATATTATATGTTTGTTATCCTTAAATCTTTTTGGATCTCTAGATAAAAACATATAAACTTGCATATATTTGGTGTTATGTATGCAAAGGCATAAAAAAAGTATATTTATTGTTTTACTTCTCTATTTTGTGATTTAAGGATTTTTGTTCAACATTAGACTTACTTGATGCTGAAGATGAAATTCCATTTTATGTCAAATAAATTAGACAATACATATTCTGTTATATTTTGTACTATTATATTTTATTCTGTTCAGTTGTAAATGTAAAATCTAACAAATTTAAAAATAAAATCTGAAGACAAGGTAACAAAAGAGTAGAAAGTTGTCTCCTGCACTGAGAAACATCTTGTGACTAATTAGGTTAATTGGCAACTGGCTGCTTAACATTATTAATCTAATAAGTAAATTATGCATAATTACAAACCTTAAAAGGTCTTTCCCCCTTTTTTCTTTACAGTCTTTAATAATGTCATTAAATCCCTGTGTCGAAAAAGCTGTAACCAGTAAATGCTTGCCAGCAAATGAGTGCATGACCAAAATAGTTGATGATTTTCTTCCTGCCAAATCTGCCTCATAATTTAATGATGTCTCAGCACCAGTTTGAGTAAATGATGAACACGGATGAGATAAAAAAAAAAAAAGATAAGATGTGATACCACTGTATTGACCCCAAGCAGTAGAAATTCACCTCTTTCAGCAGCAAGACTGCACAGATTAAAAAAAATAAATAAAAGAAAGAAAGGATTGGGGGAGAGGGGGAGGAGATAAATAAATGCTATATAAATATAGCAAATGAGGTAAAAGGAAATACAATAAAACAATATAGCATACATAACAGTAAACAGTTTGTAATTATGCATAATTACAGACTAGTAGGAAGCATTTAAATAGTGTATTAGTCTAATTTATACAGTTTATTAATCAAACCATAAAGCATAAAACACTATTTTAAATACACAGTATATCTGTGTTGAATATGTAAATACGTATGCTGGATGCCTATGTGTATTGCACAGAAGTAAGATATGGAGATGGTTTACAGAGTTTATTTGAAAAGCCTCACTGCTGATGGGATGAAAGACTCAAATAAAGTTCAGAAATAAGTTCACACTTACTGTAATTATGCAGGTGCTGAGATGATGTGAAAAAACGACAAAAGTTTCTTGTGTAAGTATTTGCTGGTCAACAAAAACAAGGGAATGTTTTTTTTTAGTTTTTCATGCAGCCTTAAACAACCCTGCAGGAGTAATGGAGGAGTTTATTCTCCAATCATTGGCATGCTACTATATTTAATGGCCTGAATGACAACGAATGAAAGTTTAAGTGAGTTTTTAAGAGCACAACAATGCCAAGCATCGAGGTTTCCTTCACTTACCATTTCTCCCACAGTTCTGCTTGAGAAGAGGAGCTCTCTAAGCACACAGTTCAATCTGTAAAAGTCGGGAAAGGAGATGAAAAGGCAAAAGAATGAGGGAGCGAGAGAAAAGGAGACAGAGAGGAAGCAATTCCTTTGATGTTCTCTGCTACAACACATCACAAAGTCAACTCAAAGGGGTTTGTTAAAAATGCATGACATGCACACAACTAAAAAATAAGTAATGAACTTAAAGAAATAAAGATCAAGTGATTTCATACATGCCTCAACTTCAAAGAATCAACTCGACTCGAGGGGACAAAAATTGAGGGAGAAAAATACATATCAATGATTTCTCCTCTCTCAGATTGCAGACTAATTATCCCTCTGAAGCACAGAGTGGGCCCAACAGGGCCAAAACTGCATCAGTGAAGGGGACTGAAAAGAAAACAAGAGGTTATTTGGACTTGAGGAGAAGTTAAAGCAAACATTCCATGTGTCCTCAGCCACGAAGCTTTAAGTGAGTCTGCCATGCCAGCAGGAGTGTAATAGATGCAATCTTACTTTGCTTTACAGCAATGGAACACCAGTTTGAAGCAAGGCAGCAGATAATTGCTTCATAATTACATGCAACAGCAGCCATTAGAATAACTGATTTGAAAAAAAAAAAGAAAGAAAGAAAGGAAAGCAGAATTATGAGAAGACGATAATGAGGATTCAATCGGTAGGGCAATGTTGCCAGCACCAGAGAGACCTCCATTCTCTCCCCCTGTTTGACTCACATATGCTGGCTCAGATTTTACCATCTGGAACTGGACGCAAACATGAAATAACCAGGCATTGCACAACATAATGACTTTGGCGTGATTCTTTTCTTTTTATCTTAATAGCACATCGTTTTGACACTTTCTTTTGCACCCAAAGTGGGCTTTTGGCCAAAAAATGTTTTATTCAGTTCAACTTTCAGTGAAATTTCACTTTGCAAGCATTACTATCAAACTTCACCTGATGCCAGATCAAAAAGGAGGGAATAAAGAGCAGGGAAATAGGAGATGTAGATGGCTTGTAATCAAATTTATGCTTCTTTGCCAGTTATTTAAATGTTTAAATATAGCCAACAGCAAGGCATTATTCACTCAACCTGGCTCTTGTTATTTCCTATGAAGTTTATTTTTATAATGATATATTAGTGAGGCATTGTGCCCCCCCATCCCCCAGTTCTCTCTTTATTCATTATTCACAAATGTAATGTGCTAAATTTGAAATCTTTTCTAGCTTAAGTCAATGAATGCAACCATAACCCCATGGTGGCCAAATCTCAGAAGCATATAAATGAATCAGAAGCCAGAGAAAGGGGGGAAGGAAAAAAAAAAGGGGGGGTGGGGGGCTGAGAGAGGAGGGGAACAAAACTGGATCCTTTTACCCCTCAGGTCTCCCTGCTCCCAAAAATGTAATCGGCTTAACCCGTGGTTTTGCTGTGGGTGCTCTCGCATGAGCCAGACTGTGCCAAGCCAGAACTCACCAAGACCGAAGAGAGGCAAAAAAAATCAATGCCATACGCCCTCTGACTAATGAGATTTCTGCTGCTGCGCTGTGTGTAAAAAGGGGTTAAACCCATGTGTGTTTGTGCGTGCATGTCAGAGTAAGTCTGTGCATGCGTGTCCTCAATGTGCTCGTGTTCTGCGTGCGTCTGCATGAGCGTGCATATTTGGTTAGGAGAATGGCGGGTGGTAAACGTCTGACATTTCCTCACAGCTGTGACCATCTTGGGCATGCTTGAGGGTAGGAAATGATGCACACATGCTGAGGGGAGGGGGATGGCAGAGAGTGAGCCATGAAAAGGGAGAGGGGGGGGAACACACAAAAAAGCAGGGAAGAGCCTCTGGCCTCTAACTGTTGTGGCGCTGCATATAGAGGTGTTAGCAGAAGGGTATTCCTTTCTCATCTGTCTCTTTGCAAGGTTTGGATTCTCTTTAACAAGAGTGGAGATGAATTATTCAGCTGAATCTTGAGACAGCACAAAAGAAGAAGATAGGAAGTGTTCAGTGGGAGGGGTGAGAAAAGGTTGTGTAGGGATAAGTGGTGCTAAGAGATAAGAAAGTACAAACAATGATGACGTGGACACAAAGAACAAGAAAGCAAAATGATCTGTGGCTGTGTTGAAAAATATACTAGAACGAAGATGTGTGTGTCTACCAGCTGTCTAAATTTATTTTTAAAAAAGAAAGAAAAAAAAGTATCATGGAAGAAGTTAGAATTTCAGTTATCCCTGATAAATTTATGTAAAGCCTTGAGTAGATTCCAGTTTAAAACCATTTAACAAAACTAATTAATTAGCGAGACATTAAGGCCTGGTATAGAAAGTGTTGCTGTTTGGGGGAGGTGGCTGTTATAGATTATTTCACTGTATCTATTAATCTAAAGTCCATTTTTAATATTGTGATTTTTTTGGTAAGCTGAACAAAATCATAAATCATGTCAAGATAATAGATGTGTTTGCTTGTTGAGTCCTGAATGCCCCCCAAATTATTGATGACACTCACTGTGTTTCTGAGCAGGAACGTCCAACTGTAAGTGGGTACACTCTGTACTTCAAGTCGTGTTCGACTACATAAACCGAGAGAGTCTAATGCAACAAATCATGAATAACTAAAGACGGTTTTCCAACACGAGGGCTCCAGAGGAGACCATGAAATGGTTTAGCTGTGCTAGGTGGCAAGGTCTGAGCCCTGGAGAACAGAGAAGCATTACTCGGATGAAAGCAGGCTGCACACAACAGCAGGGGTCGCTCAAATATTTACACCCTTAAATGCAAAGAGAATTCCTTCAACTTTATGAACTGTCATAGTCACAGTGAACTAAAGTATTATGCTGTACTTTTTCTATGTAATCTCCCAGTTTCAGTATACATTATGTCTTCGTTTTTATATTTAGGTTGTAAGAATGTAAATACATACCAGTTATTTATAGCAATATGTCCATCTGACTAATTTTAGATGGGCCCATAATATTCCACTAAACCAGCTTTGGCCAGTCAGGGCATGAAGAAAGAACGTCTGAAAGTGTGCTACAAAATCTCTTTCAGATTGGCCTTAAAAATTGTAGGTTGACTGGTTTCAGACAGGAGCTGACACTTTATAACTCTTTGTCATGTTCTTGAGACATTTGCAAACAGTGGGGCCCACTAATGTCCTGCTGAAGGAAGTGTTATTGCCACAAAAGGTGTGACTGATCTTCAAAAAGCAACAGTCAAAAGCCAAATCCCATTTCCTCGAGTTAACTATACCCCCTGTTTTTCTAATTCAAAGTCACAAAGAAAAATAGTTAAAATATTCCACCATGGTGCCATCACGTGTCACAGGCTTTATGTACGCAGATGCTGTTGAAGTTCTAGGCAGTTTTGAAAACACCCCAACCCCACATACACACAAAACACCACCTCATCCTATTTGTTGTTTTTTTCCTTTTCCTAATTACCCTGTGTTTCTTAGATTGAGTGGAGGGTAGATTTTGCAGTTCTGTCTATCACCTGCTAGCACTGATACTCTCTGGTCTCAGCTGCCAGCTGACACACCTCAAACAAATAATCTTCATTAATCACTGGTTACTTAAACTGAGCTGTGAAAACTACTTGATGCCAGATCGTTGTAGTCACCACAGTGATCGTATGGCCTTTGTTTTTCAACAGCTCATTGCTGTGCTCTACTTATTTACTTACTCGTGTCTATCCCTCACAGAGTCCTTTGGACTGCTGCCGGATTGCTTCTCACTCAGTATACTGGTGTATAATCTCAGTCATCCATGGCAAATCCTCTAAAAATTAAGAAACAAATCAACTAGACTTCTATTCTGTAGTTGAAGATGTTTTGCTTTCCATGCAAGGAGCTGTATTATATCAAAACTGGAGAGTGTGGAGTTCCAACTGAATAGAAGTTCAGTATGTTTGTTTCTTTTTTGTTTTTCTTTAGGATTCTCCCTCAGTAGACTGCTTTATAATTTCTCTGATGACAAAGACTCACCAGCTACCTATCCTCAACTACAACCTCAGCAGTTCCAAAGCCTGAAGGTTCACCTGCCTGCACACTCTCCACCAATCTCTCCTTGTTACCTCCTTAGACTCCTGGACCTAGTTTCTCCTCTTTTTTTTCCATTAACAAATATTTACTATGAGCAAGAGAAAAAGCTTGTAAAAGTTCCATTTGGTTCATCCGTACTTCAGATTAACCTACCACTCCTTTGCCACAGATGTTTGGGATCCTCTACCTATTCACAACATAGTAATAATCTCACCGTGTGTAAAACAAAGCTTTTTTAAAAAGGACCTTTTGAGTTTTGAACATTATGACAGCTGCAACATCAATATGTCCATATGGGCTGTATAACTATAACTAGTTAGCAACAGACTTTGGCATATGCTATTATTATTTGCTTGCTAAGAATAATCGACAACAACACCAAGCACTCCTCACATCACAAAAACATATTTGAACACCATTATCCTCTGGCTTGAAAGCTATCAAAACATAAAGGTAGAGCTAGAGGTGTTGGATGTAGTGGAGAATGAGGCAAACCCAATGTGCAGACTCATATTAAAAGTTCCAGGAGCAAGCTAATTTATTTAGAAATAAAAGAAACAAAAATGAAAGCTGACGTGGCAGCAAAACAAAACTAAATACAAAACACTAACAAAATCCAAAACACAGCGAACACAAGAGGCGAGACATGATGGGAAACCAGATAGCGAATGAAAGCAACAACAGACCAGCAAGTAAGTGGAGGAGATGACCAGGCTTTAAAGACAGGAGGTAGTTAGGAGAAGTGGGCACAGGTGAGTGATTACAAACTTGGGCCAGGTGAAGATGGGTGTGGCAGGCAAACAAGAGATAAGCTGAGGACAAGTGAATGATGACAGGAATACAAAGCCATGAGCAAAAACAAAACTAAACATGAAGACAACCAAAAGACAAAATAAAAGAAACAATAAACCCGAACTGAACACGGGATAACTAGAAACATGAAAAAACAATAACCCTAAAAACAAAAAGAAAACCCAAAACCTGACAAAGGGGAAGGTGGAGTGGATCATCTGTGACTTGACTAAAATAATATCTGAATACTCATCTTTTCATCAGATTATTGAGTTTTATTAAGAATTGTTGTACAGTTTCTCTGTTGGCAGTCATAATGTTTTGACTTACTAGTGTACGTGTTTGGCTGTATGTGATGCCGTGTTAACACCCCACACTTAGGGACAACTGAGGGAACATGTAGCGTAAATAAGGGCAAGCACAATGATCCTGCTGAAACTGTGGTTTGGACTCTGTCAGTGAAGGGAGGAGGGGGGCACATTCTCCTGTTTCCTGCTGGGCTGACTGTTGGTTTCAAAGAAACACTGCAGATGACAGAGGGGGTGGGGGGTGGGGGGGGGGTGTTGAGCCAATTAGGGCGCAAGAGGAGAAAAGGAGGAGGGTGTGACGGAGAGAGAAAGAAAAAAAAGATGGGGTGAAAGGGGAAGATGCAAGTTAGAAAAAGAAAAAAATAAAATAATGGCCTTACTGTCAGGGTGGACGCTGAGCTGAGCAGGGAGAGAAGGAGGAGGTAAACAACACTGGGACAAACAAGTCAGCAGGGAAACGAGTGAGGAAGAGTGAAAGAGAGAAGGAGTGAAATAGAGAGGGTTAAATTGGCCAATCTCCCTTTGGGTTCAGTAGTTTCACAATGGCACCTCACTGGGAAAGAAAGTACGCTCTAAACAGGACCCACAGGGGACTTCAGGTGTGTGTTTGTGTGTGTGTGTGTGTGTGTGAGCATGCAGGCTCATCAGAGAGGGAAAAGAAATGACAGACAGCGCGGATGAGGCAGCTTGACAGAAAATACTCATGTGTGTGAAAGAGAGAGCAGTCCTCAGCGGGATATGTGGAGGAACTTGTCACCACCAGTCAGACACAGGATTTAGGTCTAAAATTACAAGGGAACAGGGTTTTATAAACTGAAGGCACAGTGGCAGTTGAAGCAATAAATCTGCTCTTTACCACGACTTTTCACATTTATTGAGGAATCTTTATTCTGAACTGAATGAAAAGTACTTTTCCAAAGAGGTCCATAAATGTGAACATTTGGTCGTAGTTGTTAGTCATTTTAGATGTTCAAGCGTGGCTTATTATAGACAACACTGTGATGCATTTACACTTTGCAAAATGTGATATTTACATGTTGGGTTTGCAATTGAAGAAAATGGCAAAGAAAAGAAGCATAAAATAGATGAACATGAGTGTGTTGTGAAATGGAGTTTGAGGATGTTTGAGGGATACAACTGCAGGACACAGAAACAGCAAACAGGCAGGTAGATGGATCCAGGAGTTTCATTAATGCTTTTTATATCTCCAAAGGCCTAATCTGCTTCCTTATTTGCAACAATGTTCTGAATGTTCTTACTGGTAACAGTGCACAAGCTCACGAGACAGATACCACAAATAACTGAATTAGCCAGTTTGGATTTGACAGATATTAACATATTCATGCACCTCTCATTGGCAAGTTTTCCAATTTAACCTCTTCAGTTTGCAAAGTTCAGTTTCCTTCTCACTTACTGTAATACAATAAATAACTAAATGCATGTTTGGGCTTTTAAAGCTCTTTTGACATTTGATTGGTTCCTGTTTGTACCATAAACATAAATTGGAAAACACAAATAAAGAAAATTGACATTTTAGCCATTCTTCTCCTATTCTCCATTTTCATTTGTGTTTTAAAATGCACAAGACATTAAAGAATATAATTTAAATTAAACTACTATACTGCGAGTTACAGTAAGAATAGTCTATAATATACTTAACATCTAGATGAGTAATTATACTTAATGTCAAGCTCATCCCTTGTGTATTGTATGAGAGACTATTCCGAAGGCTACAACACTACAACGTTCTCTTACAACAATAAGACTAAAGCCATCCTTAGCCGCAGCTGCTCCTAATGTGCTTAACAGCTGGCACTAAGGGTGTGCCATGTGTGATGATATTACTTACCGCAAACACTTTTGGATATTACATATTTCAATTATTCATAAAGCGCGGGCTGAATTTACATAGCTTATTTCTTTTTTTTTCTGAATTGAATGAAATACAGTTGTTTATTGGTTCTTTTGTGACAGTGTGTTTTTGTTGTTGTGGTTTGTGGTGGAAAAGAAGAAGATTATACAGCCTGGTGAGGTACTTGTGAACATAATGCTTGTTGCCTTCTCCTAACGATAACCTGCTTACTATATTTATAGTTGGCTAAATGTTTGTCTTGAATGATTCCAGCTTACCTTGGTGACAAAATCAGTTTGTGTTTGAAGTTTTTTATAAAAATTCCAACAGCATCAAGAAAGAAAGAAATCCACAGTAACCCGTGTAAGCAGACAAGAAATGTCAGAAAAGAAAACTTTCCCATTTCCTTCTCTGGAGCTTCTTATTAATACTTGTGCTACTTGAAATAATAGTGATTCTGAGCGTGACATTATGTCTCCATTTGAGCATCGTATGAGAGGTCTAAAGTGGGACCCAGGTGCTTCTATTTTACTCCAAATGCAACATACTTAAACCTGCTGCAGTTGGTGCTATTCTTTCATATTTCTATGTAAAAACAGGAGTTAGGCAGAAAATTACAAAGTAAATTGCCCGTCATAGTTTGCGGCGTGCTTTCGGCGTGGAAGGCTGACGGTGACATAATTTGTCTAAACTTCTTCTAATGTTCAATGTTTTAATGCCACCAGCTAGCAAAGATAAATGCTGCTTCAAAAGCTATAAGGTGTTTCTAAATCCCAAGGTCTCTCCCCATTTTATATTGTTAATGTATATTTTATTTTTAGAACAAGCAACCTCCACACAGAAAGACGCCTGCTGAACCTGCAAACTTCTTGCTGTGTGTGTGTGTCTAACCACTGTTCTGCCGTGCCATCCAAGACCATGTAGCTGATTAAATAATTATTTATCTAGAATATAAGACATAATTAATATATTGGATTTCAGACACAATTTGGGAGGACATTTTGGTGATTTTTTTTTATTGCTATTTTATTAGAAAGCTGCACACAAACATGTTTCCTAGTAGCAGGAACACAACTCAGAGATAGAGATGGTCCTTACAGAAAAATCACATGAACTTCACATATGGAAATCCATGTTTTTGCATGTGGAAATGATTAAAATACTAGACTTTTGTGAAACACGTGTTTCTTGTGTAATTTTGGAACATTTTCAGGTTGTTCATGTGATCCAATGTGCTCACATGTTTTGTCACATGTGAAACACTTGTTAAAATCATTTAGTTTTTCCTTAAGGGACATTATTTAATCAATAATGTCAAAAAGTCCGATCACCCGTGGTTGATCAATTCTGTGTTTGTGAATTTAAAATAATAAAAAATGGCTATATTCATTTATGAAAAGAAGCAGTGAAATGCTGTGAGCATAAAATAAGCCCCAAGCCAGTCTCAATAATTTAATATTAACAGGAATAAAACCCTCATTATGGCAAAAAACTGTTTTCAGGCATTGAGCTCACATTAATATTGTGGGTCTGTCATTTACGTCTGGATTCATGAGAAGTGCAGAGGTCGATGAGTTTATTGTCCAGTGGTCAATAAATGTGGGTCAGTTCAGTTAATGTGTCAATGCAGCGACAGACCGGGTAGGAGCTGCCAGAATGTTATCATTCAAGTTGGAAAGACATGGTCCACATTAGAAATTCATTTGCCATTTGATGGGATTATTTTACTTGCAGCAGTGGTGGGACCAAGTCATTGTTTTGCAAGTCACAAGTAAGCCTCAAGTTAATGTCCCAAGTCAAAATGTGCAAATCATGTTAAAAGTCCTTCACTTTAACTTCTAAGTCCTACACAAGTAATTTAACCAAATCTATTATTTAAATACAGTGTAATAATAAATACTTTCTCGAAAATTTAAATCCTTCCTGAACGCTGTATTTAACTGACAGAACAAGCAGCAAGTATGACTGAACTGGATCAGAAAAAGGGTATTGATGTTGCATGTCAAGGTAAATACTTGTATTAACCCATAATACACACACAAACACACACACACACACACACACATATATATATATATATATATTTCTGCCCTTTTCTTTCTGAACCTACCCTATCCTATCATACCCTAATAAAGCAATGTCTCTCAAATAGAAACAAATAGAAAACATTTTCTGTAAGAGTATTGTATGTAGTATCACATTCTATGTAGTTACATGTTTTATGTATAAATTAAATTAAAACAAAATATGCAAGCAGGTTTGTCTCTATTATAGACGTCCACATGACTGAAAAAAAGCCAAGAAGTTTCAGTCATTTCAGATTTTACAGAAATTTCAAAAACACATAAATACGATTAAACTTTTTTTTTATGTTTTTGAATAAAAAAAGGAACTGTGTAAATGCACTACTTGTCTTCTTGTGCCATTCCTGCAACATGTTGTTGTTTTTTCAGTAACAACACCTATTGTTTAAAAGAAGAGCAGAAGTTCAGCAACAACAGCAACTCCGCTCTCTCGACTTCACAATTCAGTCACGTTATGAGTCACATGCCTGTATAATCAGATGTTTAGTGTAAACAAGCTGGAAATTAATACAGTTAACATTAGCTGATTTAAGAAAAAGTATTAGTGACATGCTTTTTTTGATGTAAGACATCAAGTAATTTCAAGCCGAAAAGCTCAAGTCAAAGTGAAGTCATGAGTGATTGGTGTCAAAAGTCCAGGATGAGTTTCCGGGCTTTTGTGATTTCATCAAGTCAAGCCTTAAGTCATCCAAATTGTGACTCAAGTCCACACATCTGAATTACAGTATGAATATACAGTATATGCGGTACGTAATAATAATTTTCAAGCAGATGCCTTTTATACTTACAACTTTTGCTAAAACAGTATCTTCAGTAAAATTTGATATCCAGTACATCTGCTTCATGTTTTTTTTTTTTTTTGCTGGTTACAATTGTTTGCCAGTATTTGTTATCACCACTTGCTGTGTGGCAGATAGTGTGTTTTCTAAAATCAGTTGGACGACTGTAAACATAAAGAGCTAAACTTCGTTTTTTTTCACTTTGCACCCACTGTGGCAGAACAACTGTTGTTGTGATACACTTGTTGCCTGTGCCTCCTTTG
Organism: Kryptolebias marmoratus; assembly: GCF_001649575.2. Classification (NCBI taxonomy): domain Eukaryota; kingdom Metazoa; phylum Chordata; class Actinopteri; order Cyprinodontiformes; family Rivulidae; genus Kryptolebias; species Kryptolebias marmoratus. Next base: position 10,686,767 of record NC_051438.1, read on the forward strand.
CTATTTCTTAAATTGTTCACCCTCCTTTCACTCCTCCTCTTCTATTCTATTGTTTAATTAATTGAAGCAGGCTCATTTTTCATCCTTCTATCCTTTTATTTTCTCTTTGTTGTACTGTGGCTCGAACAAACAGTGATTGATTTAAAAGCTGGCTGTATAGCTCCTGCCAGTACATTTTCTGAGAAAGAGTTTTATACCAACTACTGATGTGCTCTAGAAATACTGTCAAAAATACCCACATAATACTGGCTCTTCACACACTGAAGAACATTATCTTCCATTGCACAGTACAAGACTGCATGACAAACTTACCTTTTCTACTTACAAAAATTAAAAAAGGAAAGTCATGTATCAATGAAAAGCTACTCACAGAGGAAAAAAAAAACAACAACAAAAGAAAATGCATTTTTTTTAAATGATTGCCCATGACATAATGTCTTATAGACCTAAACCAGGAAACTTTTGTCCATTTTCTTTACCCACTTGGTTTTGTAACAGGGCTGGGGAGCTGGTGCCTACCTCCAGTTGATATTGTCACACTAGACAGGTCACCAGCAGGAGCACCACCAAGGAGGGCAGGATATTCAACTTCTCTTGGATAGTCTCAAATGCATAATCTGTTAGCAAAATCTATCATGAACAACTGGATGTATTTTAATGACACTCTCAGAAAGTACTTACTCAATGTACATTTATAATTGATAAATATTTGGCATCAACCCAATTCAAGACGGCTGTCACAGCTAATCAGTCTTAACATACATCAATGTCTATACACTCAGTCAATTTTACAGATAATGATTTGAAATTTGGTATGGTAAAAGCTGAGATTTCTCCCTATCACATTCTCCAAGCACTAACAGATCACTTGGTGACAGGCAATATGCATTCCTTCATGGTATGCTACTTTAATTTAAGAATATTAATTTTGCTGCTGTAGGGCAAAAACATCTCATTTGTATTTTTTTAAATAATTGTCATGGTTTTGCATGAATCAAGTTTACTGGTGATCCTTCGGATGGGTCTGGCATTAGTGTCCAATCCTGGTCCTTGGTCCACTATCCTGCATGTTTGTGTTGTTTCCCTGCTCCAACATGCCTGATTCAATGGTTCACTTACCCCTTCAGCGTGTTTTCAAGCTCTGCAGAAGCCTGGTAATCATCCATTCATTCAAATCAGGTGTGTTGAAGATTGCAGAAGAACTGCTGCTCTATGGAGAAGGTTAACAGCACAAAATGTTAGGAGTCTACATCACCAAGGATCTCTTCTGGAGCCTTACACCTAGCTAAGACTGGCTAAGGCAAATGATGAACTTTCGCAGAACACTGAAGTGTGTGAGAGCCCCCTCCATTCTCATCACTTTTTACTGAAGTACTGTTGAGAGCATCCTGACCAGGTGCATCACTTCCTGGTTCCTCAGGCAATGAGGCCGCTGAATCTTCAGTTACACTCTGAATACACCACTGTAATGAAGAAGTACTTTTGGTTCATTACCTGTTTATTTATCTCTGTGCCCATTTTAGGATTATATGATCTATAACTTGTTAAAATTCTAATTTGATGATGAAAAAATGAATACATGAGTCACAATGTATGCCAAAAATTGTTAATCTGTGAAGACAATGTCTGTCCAAGACAACATTGCTTTGACTTACCCCCCTTTGAGATCATTTAGAAATATAAACATCGTTGCTAGTTTTAGACAGAAATCCAGATGCAAGACTGTCCGAACCACACAAAAATGTTTTATTATTGTTAAAATAAATTTTAAAATTATCAATTATGGAATCATTTATTGAATAATACAGTCAAATGCTCATTAAAAATATTAGAAAAACATATTACTTATAACATAACTATAAGTTTTCCTTTTTTTAGCATCACAAACATTTAAATTGATGATAAATGCCACAACAAATATCTTCTCAAATAAATAGCAGTGAAAAATGATGAGCAAATACAATAAATTAATAGTGCAATATACTGTAACTATATTGTGAATTGGTAAAATAAAATGTAAAAAAAAAATATTTACAAACCTACCCCAGAGATATAAGATGAATCTCTGTGAGCAAAATTAATTGATTGGCAAAGTCCATGACTAAAAATAATACATAAAACCTCAGTCATTCCCTTCACTTACTCACACAGACACACACTCACTGACATGTGCACATGGAAGTACACACGCCTCCCATACCATCACAGTCGAGTGGTTTTTCAGAGCGACAGCAGCAGCAGCCATGTGGAGCTTTCTGCTGTTCTCTGTGCACTCACCTTTCACCTCCTGCCATTTTAGCCTCAGTGATTCCATTAGTCCACCTGAATACAGATGGCGATTTCAAATCCTTTTTTTTTCCTCACCTGCCTCGTGTAGACAGTAAAGCATCAAACACAGCAGACAAAGTATAACAGCTACGAAGGGGAAAACACAACAATGGTAAGAAGCTGACACAAGACATTATGACAGCTAGAGAGACAGCATGCTGGTGTTTGCTGCATCTTGACAAAATTTGTTTTCCGCCTGTTTCACCTTATGTCCCTGTGTTTTTATTTTTTCCTTTGTTCACCTCACAAGCTCTTTTCTCATTTGTGCCCTTTTTCTCCCCATTTCATCTGTACATTTGACTTGTGTTTTCTCTAAAATGCGCACCCCCCTTCAGGAACACAGTGGTATAACTGGGATGTTGCTATATTTATACTTAATACTCTTGTTGAAATCACCGACAGTTAGCATCCACCACTGATAAAAATGTGTTCTATGCTTCACATACAAAGCTTAGATGCATAAAAAAGTGAAAATGAAAACAATGCACAAACCAAACACCATGTCTTTCCAGTTTTCTAACTCAGTGGGATCAATACCATCAGTGGCCCCTTGGCACTGATGCTCATGGACCCAATATTAATTACATGCACACACCATGGCAACACGTGAAACTCAATAGCTGAGAGTCAACATCTTATATATCAAAGACCAAATTACAGGTTCATTTGATCAGGTAGAATCCACTTTAACAGATCAAGTAGCCCAATGATATTTTATCACAAAACACTTACAGGAAGAGTCACTGAAATCATTCTCAGGCAAAGTTTGACTTCTGACTCTGGTATTTATGCTCATCATCTCAGCAGAGAGTGTACCACTTACTAAGGTTGCCAATACGTAAATTGAAGCAGTGTAGTATAATTTGCCTGTTATTCTTCTGTTTCGGTTATAACTTTCAAGTCATATCTTCTTTTATTTGTTTAGAAGAACTAATACCAAAAATAAATCAAATTCTTATGTTCGACAATAGTGCGCTGTGACTTTTGGTAGTAGTACATCATAAGGCACAAACAAAATTTGCAAAACGTCCACATAGGCAGCAAAGAGATTTTTGTGTAACAAGTGAGAAAGTCCAGCCATGTTTAGAGATTTATAGCTTAGGCATACTTCACTGTACAAACGGCATGGAAAGTTGAGCTTTATATGACTGAACTGGAATTTTGATGGGTTTTTTTGTTTTTTTTTACAAAGTCACAGTTTACGTTATGTGATTTTTGAAGATTTCAAAACTGGGTCTTTTAAACTTGCCACATCTTCTACATACAACACTGTAAACACATAAAGGTTTACATTAGTAATCACAAGACATTTCTATGGCTTACAGTCTAGGACCTTTTTCAATACAACTTTTAGTTTTTGTATAGTTCTTTGAATCTTAATTTCTTCTCTGCTTTTCTGTGTGCTTATCTCATGAAGAGTGCTGTCAGGGAGTGAGACACACAGGTGTGAGGTTATCATGGTGACCCTACTGAGCCATAACCAGGATTCTTACCATTTCTTTTGATCTTGATTCTCTTTACGCTTCTTATACAGTTTATACATCAAAATGTAGGTGTTTTGTCAGCTTAGATTATTATAAATGTAAGTCTCCATTTAATATTAGGTTTTGAATGTAGGAATTTCATGCAGTAACTGGTACTTAAATAATAGTGAGACTGAACAGGGGATTTTAACATTGTTGACTACAGTTTGCCAAACGACATGTGGAAGACTCCATGCTCAAGTGCTTCTCTGCATCCAGCCCTAGTCAAGACAAAATGAGTTTTCTTCAACAGTGGGTTTGTCCCATAAAGCTCAGATTGGTGAAAAACCTGGCCAGCAGTTGTTGTAGATCAGTCTCTCCTGTCTCACCTGCTGGAGCTTGGAATTCCTTCAGAGTGCTCATAGGTGTCATGGTGGCCTCTCTAACTATTCTCCTTCTTCATGCACACTCAGTTTGTGAGGATGGCCTGCTCTTGGTACATTTACACGTCCCATATTCCTTCCATTTCTTAAAGATGGATTTAACAAAACTACTGGGAATGTTTAGGGCTGTGGAAATCCAATAATAATATTTTCTCTGAGTTGAATTTAGACAGTCACTCTGGAAGGGGTAATATTTATGTAGTCACTCATTTTACATTACATATTTTTATTTAATAGGAATTATTCTGTAGAAATTTGATTTTAATATAACATTAAAGAAGATTTATTTATTTATTTTTTGTCAAAAAGACCACTTTATATTGATTGTGATTAATTTATGATAGCAATAAAATCGTAACACATCAAAGGGGATAAATACTTTTTTATAAGCGCTCTGTATTCTTAAACCAGCCTGGAAAAAAACATTATTCTTTTGTGCAAAGGGCCCATAACAATGTGCCTAGATTGCTCTAACGATAAATCCATGTCAGTCTCAGCCTAAGTAAACACAGGTATGTTTTACCCAGCCAAATCACTCTTTATATTGTTTATACCTTTATTTAGTTAGAATAATGGAACCCTTATTACTTTATATATAGGTTCAGCTTGATTAGATTTTTTTTCACTGGAGTATCAAACTTAATCCATTTGATGTCCGTTAAACACAAATGGAGACTGCCGATGATAGTTCAGAAAATTCACAACCACATTTTCATCAGATTTGTTCCAATTAAATATAAACCTAAATGTGACAAAGATCTGATTTTTTTACCCCTTTTTTATAATGGCCTGGTAGAAAATAATGCTGTAAGCCAACAGAAAGGAAGATGATTCCTTTAGATGGTTTTCCGTAGCTTTCTCAATTTTATTATCGACAACTGGGACCATCTTCATTCAACAGCATTCATCTAATTTCTCTCCCACTGTGTGCCCAACTTCTGCTTTAATAGGTTATTGATGCAGTATGGTGATTCTTACTTATATTTACCCATTGCTACCTTTTTTCTATTCCTTTTCATTTGCAAGCTGATCTTTAGAGTTTTTCATTTTGAAACAGTTTCTGCTTAAGAAAAAAAAACTATTATTTGATTTAGTTATGCAATTTCACAATATGTTCAGTATATCTTTTAGGTGACACAAGGACTCATAAGATAATTTAAGAAAATCAACACGATTAATCAAATTAGCAGCTTTGCTTCTGACATTTACTAAACACTACAGAACAGTTGCATTTTTAATTAAAAACCAATGACAAATTTAAACTTTGAAGTGCAAAAACAACTTTTAATATACATACTTGTGTTTTAAAAGCTGCGTAATTGTGTACAGTGTAAAATCATAGTAAAAGCTTTCATCCACTGACTCCCTCTTTTTGCTTTTCATCTCTCACTCTTTCTTTCTGTTTCCCTGAAATAAATGATTGGTATTCCTCCGTACATCCACACCAACAGCAAACATCACTCTCATCAAAGACTTTCGTCTTTGATCAGGTCTTCAAAGAAATGTGCCATCAAAGTCTTTCAGGTTAGGTATGAGCTGAGAAAGAAGAGAGGGTTGGAGAGATTGCTGCTAACACCTCTGGGTTACGACACCAATGAAAGCAGTAACAGGTCACCAATTACTAATTACTACTTGGGCACAAATATCTGCTAAGTAACCACTGGAAAAGTCAATATTAAGCTGTGGTTTAAGACTAAGGGATAAAGCGACAGGCACTGAAGAACTAGTCCAATATTATCATTACCAGTTGAGGTGCTTTTGGACCAAATTGTCCAAAGGACTCTCTAAAGGTGATAAGGACTCTGAGTCTCACTGTGAAGTAGTTATAAGGACCTATGTGTTTGCTTTCGCACTGCCAAGGGAACAGTGATTGTGAACCACTCGAGTGATGGTCAGCGTAGCCAAATCACTTATTTCTCAACAACAACAATGGAGGATGTCACAGTTTGTGTTGTGGTTTTTTGGTTTAAATTTTAAATTGTGGTTTGACTGAACACTACAAACATTCAGAAGATGTGACTATTGGAGCCAAGACTCATACAGATCAGCCTGCTTAGTGCTGCACACATTCAAAGAAAAGCACACCATAGCAGACAGCGTTGACAGGTAAGTAGCTTCTACTTTAGAAATGTGAATGCTGTTTTATTAGTATGTGTGGTGGAAAAGCGTTCATTTTGCTTGGACAATCAATGTTTAGGTATAGAGCAGCTGCACCCCCTTATGTCACTCGAGTCCCTATGTAGCTGAGAAAGTGTTGACTCTGAAACAGCTTCTTAAAAAGCAGTGAAAAACGTAGTTTTAAGGACTAGAAATGGCTGTCGAAAACAAAACAAAAAAGGCATAGCTAGGCATTGCAAGGCAAAACTACCTTAATGCTTATAAAGATTGTGAAGTAGTCTCCTGTTGTACAAAAGTACTTTTATGAGAGCAAACCGATGATAAGATGAAAAAAGACAGCTGTTTTCTTGTACGGGGCTGCATTTAATCCTCAGTCTTTAACATAAACCGAGGCAGATATCATCTGTATTACATGTCACAACATAGATGCCAGATATTAAACTCTGCCTTGTCTATGTGAAAAAAAAAAGCAGAAGAGGATTCAGCTTGAGAATAAAAGACGCCAGAGAAGAGAAATGATTCCCTTAGATAAATGCTTGTATCACTAAGTGACGCCCTCCCCGATTTTGCTCACTTTAAAAGAGACAAATTTTCATGTAATGTATCCATAGCAGCACACTGCATTATTCCTGTTCCCCGGTGCTGAAATATGAGTGCTATGTCACCTAAGGCTGCCAAGCTAACCGTTTGCCTAATATAGGAAAGAGCGACGCAGCAAAAGGGAGAGAAAAGGGAGCACTAAATGGCCTGATGGAACGGGAGCAAAAGAGCGATAGAGGCTCCCGCAGAATAGTGCCATCTGCATGTGAATGAGCCTCACCCGGGGAGATCTCTTTTGGAGAAATTAATGATCTCAGGAAAGCAGACTGTGTGCTCCGTGGAGGAAGGAGTCTCTTGTCAACTGGGCTTCTTTTTCCTTTGCTCTTTGTACTCCGCCAGATATTAAACGTCCACGGGCCTCCTCTGGCGATCCTGCGCATGTCTGCTTGTTTAAATATCATTATTTCAGGGGGACTGGGAAGCATTTGGTGAAAGGTTCATAATCAGAGAACAAGAAAGGGGGATTATATTAAAAAAGAGGAATGCGCTCCCAGCAGGGAGCATTTAAGGAATAAATAAAAAAGAAAGCATGAGGCTGGTCTCAGTAGCAGTGACATCCAGCTGAGGTCTCTGTACCTGGGTGGTGAGATGTGAGAATTCAAAAAGCTTGAACAGGCTAATAAAGAATAATCAGCTCTGCATTGTGAAGACCTGTATTTTTTGCCCTGTTACTCATTATTTCCCTTGTAAGATGTGTCAAAGCACTGCGAATGGTACATTAATGGCAGAAAACTTGCTCAAATGAAAGTCATCCAGATTTGTGCAACGTTCTTCTAGAGCCAGGTTTGAAAAATATGATTTTTATAATACGTTCCTTTGACCTTTGAATCTTTTTAAAGGCAAACACCTTTTTATCAGAGTACTTTTTATTACTTCCTATTTAAAACATATTTTTTTACACATGAACATGCATACATACACAGTACAATGTTGCTGCAGCTTCATCTAATAAGGTGCATAATTGCAAACATAAACGGATGAGAAGTGATGTATAAGATAAAACAATAAGTGGACACATATTTGAAGCACTTTTACCTATTTCATACATTTATGAAATCTACTATATTGTATTTTTAAATGTACTAAATAAAAATTATTTGAAGGTTTCCACATTCACTCAGGAAGTCTGATTAAAATAAGTACAGAATTGTATTTGCCAAATCTTTGGACTGGTAGGTGAGAATTTTAGAGCATGTTAAAAAACCCTCCTTACTTACTCTGTGTCATGAGGGTTATTTATGGTGATAAATAGGAAGCCAGAATATCCATTTTTGATAGTTTTTTTTTTACATTTACCTGTGGTCCTCTTCCAAGTGAGATTAATTTTCTTCACTTTGTATTTATAGTTTTACAGCTATTGCCTAAGTGGACATTTTTCAGTTGTGCGTTTAAAAAGAAATGCATGAGAGGCTTGATGGGGAAATATATTACCATTTCATGACTATGTAAAATATGTATAAATTACAAATGTGAAACATAAATCAGTTACAGTGTCTTGAAAAGATTTGAACTTTTCCACATTTTGTCTCATTACAACCTCAAACTTCAAAGTATTTTACTTGGATTTTGTGTGATGGGCCCTCCCAAAGTAGAGCATAACTGAGTGAAAGGAAAATGATTCATGTTTCATTTGTTTTGTATTTTTACAAATAAAAATCTAAAACTGTCATGTGTATTTTTATTCATTTGTTTTCTCTGATATCCCTAACTAAAATCCAGTGCCACTAATTGTTGTCATTTGTCACCTAATTAGTAAAACAAGCCCTCTTGTGCATAATTTATTTTCAGTATAAATCCAGCTGTTCTGCAAAGGCCTCAGATGTTTGTTAGTGATCAAACAGCCTCATGAAGACAAAGGAGCACACCAGACAGGTCAGGGATAAAATTGTTCAGACATTTGAGGCTCAGTTAGTTGATAAAACAAAATAAAACAGCAGGTAGAGGCATACCTCAAATGTAACGGAAGAAACAAAAACAACTCATAAGTTGTTCAAACCATGCATAAGTTTCCTTCTACGCCTAAGTCCCAATAAAATACTTTGAAAGTTGTTGCACTAACATCTCAAACTATGAAAAAGTTCAACGGGTGTTAATACTTCTTCCAGGCACTAAATATATGCTACTAAAACACCCATAAGTGCTGAAGTCTCACCATCATGTTCACAGATATTGCGGCCAAAAATGTCCGTAATGCAGCCTTTTACCAATATCCTGTCAGAGTCTTGTATTGACTTTCAGTACCTCCAACTTTCCCGTCAGTTTTAGGCTCCTTGTAATCCCCTTTATTACACCAGCAGTTTTGTATGGGATTGCTCCCAGTCTTGGCTTGCTGGCTGATGGAGGCAAAGCCTGCCTGACAGTAACTCTTACAGTTTAACGCTCACATTTGGCTGTTTACAAAGTCTAATAAGCATGTCCCTGTGGCGGACCATGCATCTGCAGAGGAGAAGATTGCATTTTAGCTCCATTGTGAGGCTTGTGGTCCCCTCATCAGATCTGACAGGAAGTATGACAAGTCCTATCTGCCAGCTAGCTGATAAGTGCAGCTCGAGCCGCGCTCAGGTCTCCCTCAATCCAATCATATGACAGTCCCAGTGAATAGCTTCACTCGCCGCAGCAGGGCAGGACTATCCTAGCTCACTCGCTAATACTGTAACATTGCAGGCTGTGGGTGGAAAGCTAGCCATGCAGAATTTTGGAGTGCTGTGTTAGATAGGCTTCATCCGCTTGAATTGTGCTGTAGTTAATTTGTGATGTTTGGTTTATAGCATGATGTGTGCTGTGAAATGCAAAGGATACATAAAGGAAGGAGGATTTTGTTTTCCTTAAAAAAAATCTATAAAACATGGTCCTTTAATTTAGACAGTAATTGTCGTAATTGTGTTTTTTTTACTTTCCTCTGAAATGACTCAGATGTTTCTACCAACACTGCAACTGTTATATGTGGTGCTATTCTTTCTAAAGTTTGTTTGTGGCTTCTCTTCTTAAATCCTCATGGTAAAAGAATTCAAAATGCCTTGACATCAAACCACTACCTGGACCAAACTTCGGTTTTCAAACGGTCTCTGATCCAACAGAAACTTCAAAGAGATTGCAGTTTTCCAGCTCTCCTGGAGACTTTATTCAAGCTGCCACTCTGACTTCCTTGTGTTAAATGGTTACACAGATCTAGAGGTTGCCTGCATACAAATGTTTTAAAGCGCCAAGAGCTAAACAACAGTTTCAGGGTACGGTTACTTTTATTGCTTCCTGTAGAGGACAATTACCTCGAATTGTAGCAGTGGCAGCAACAGCAAACAAAAGCATATTACGAGCATTGAACAAATAAACATGAGCCTAGTCACTTTGTTTGAAAAGTACAACTAAAGGGACAACTTTTGAAAGCTTATTTTAGAAGAAGAACCACAAGAAAAGAAGCTACTATTAGCAATCTTGAGCAAAAAAAAATAAATGAGTGTATATATTTTTATGGGATTCTGAGTGTGAAAGACATGATAACTTAAATACAAAGTACTTGTTGGAGGCCTGTCTGATGGTGGACAGAAAGGTGGACAGATCTGATTGCGAATCTGCAATCACTTTTCTTGTATCTACACATATATAAATGATGCTCAGTTAAGAGGAAACTTAAAAGAACATAAGTATGACTGAAATTTCTACTACCAGCTGCTAATGTTAGGATCTGATTCATTATTGGCACATTGTATTCTTGTTTTGTTGGGGTTTTTTGTTTGTTTTTTGTTCCATTATTGCCGCTAGATGTCTTCAATAAGCCTTGTTTCCAGCTCCCTCACACATCACCTGCCTTCTATTAGTAATCAGCACACGTATACTATTACCATCTCTTCTCCCAGTATATTCAGTCCTCATTTCTTCTTTGTTACTTCCATGTATTTTGCCAATTTGCTAGGTTTTCTGTTTGCCATTGTTTTCTTATTAAATGCTTTTGCTGAGATCCTGAACTTGCCACCTTTGTAACTGCATTTGGGTCCTTCCAGCAAGAAACTTACCTACACATGACAGCTAATGGCCTTTTCAGAAATAGTAAATTAAATTTTCTTTTCTTGTGGCCTGTTGGAAATATGAATAAATATAAGCAATACTGCTTCATTAATATACATTATAAGCTTATCTAAAGACTTTTTGTTTATTTTGTGTGTGTGCTCATTCAAGGTGTGTGGCTAAATATTTTTACAAGAAGAACAAAAATTTATCAAATGCCATAATGCACAAGCTGAAACAACAATTCATCTTTCAGGATTTATTGCATCATTGTAAAAATTACATCATCTGAGCTATACAGTACATTGTAAAAATTACCATTTTCATTTTGTTAACATGTTTGATATATAGGCAAAATTTAAATAAGCGGAAAATAAAAAAAACAACATGGCTACATTGCAGTCTTGTTACCAAACTTATCTAAAAAAACATTGTTAGAAAGACAACGTTTTACAAATTAAACCAAAGTAAAATCAATCCTAAAATTTTAGAAAGTTGTACTTGTCAAAGTTATCTGAAATACACAGACACACACAAACACACACACACACACACACACATATATATATATATATATATATATATATATATATATATGTGTGTGTGTGTGTGTGTGTGTGTGTCTGTGTAAAACAGTCAGGCTAAAGACATAATAGAGACGATTAAATAGAAAGAAAACACACACAGGCACATATAAACCAAAAAAAGAAGGAGAGAAGGGAAGGTGTTATTGTGTCGGGTAGAGAATTTTTTTTTCAACTTTCCTTAAACGAGTTTAAAGCCTAATCCTGATCAAACTGGGGATGAGGTGTTTTAAGAACTGTAATTATTAAAGCTTTTCCCATTATCCTGCAACTCTAAAAGTCTACAGGGAGCTCAAATTTGTCAAGCTTGTGTAAACATCTTATTATATATATATATAAATATGAAAGACTTACTTGCAATTGTTTTTTTGCTTTTTTTTTGTTTTATTTTTTTCTTGTATTTTTTACTTTAAAGCACCTTAGTAGTCATATGAGAACTGGCTGTGTTGATGTGTCAGTCTGTCTTTTGTTTATGAATAAGCCACACATTTTACTTGCCTAATGGAGTTGACACTATAAAAAAAAAAAAGATCATTAGCAGGAGCGTTTGTTCAATATTTTGAGATAATTTAAATATTTATTTTTTAAAGCCAGAGCATTATGTATCAATTTAAAGTTCACTGTACATTGGTTTTGAGCTCAGTTTGTGTCGCCATGAGCACGGTGCAGTTCTGGCTCAGTAATCCTCAGTTTGTCACGCCGACAATAGAGCCTCATGGAGAACCGAGCCAAGTCCAATTAACAAGGTCTGCTACCATCCTCCGTTGAAACGAGCCACATACTGGGCTTTCATTTGGGAATGTAACAGCAGAGATGTAATGTGCGCTGACAAATGGTGTTTTTGACTTCCCCCCTCTGTTTTGAAAGAAGAAGGGAGGTGACGGAGAGGAGAACTGGCAAATTCCACTGTTGTGTTACCACACACATTTCTCTTTGTCCTTCCGAATCCATTACCCACGCACTTTAGTTGTATGAATCCGGTAACTTTGTAAACATTTTATCAGCTCATTTCCACATGTTCTTAAACAACACTTTAACAGCTAGGATATTTTTTAAAGGATAAAACTGAAAAAGTAAAAAAAAAAAAAAAAAAAATCATTGAGAACAAACAAGGAATGATGTTTAAGGTGAAGTGTTTTCATTACAGAGATAAGCCTGTCAAACATTCTGCATTTAGTTGGACAAAATGTTCCTGCTTTAAGTACCTCTTATCGGCTCTGTTTAGAAATTTCACCCATTTTTTGACAGTGAATGCTGTTTACTCCACAGAGATGAATCCACAGACATGCAAGCTTCGTAGCTCAAAGTTTTTATCCATTTCAAATTCATTTTCATTCCCACAACGTCACATAATGCCACTTTCATTAAATTCTTTCTCTGAGATACACACAAGTTGTCCTTTAGTGCTGATGCCACAATGCACCGGTGACAGCTCAGTGAGCAAACATTAAGTTTCTTCTGTGTAGCTATTTTTATGAGAACTAATACTGTTAGGCCACCTAAAACAGACCGATGACTCATTCAAGCATAACAAAACCACCTCAACTCAGGAGATACACAAAACATTGTGTCCGCACAAACAACTTGGCTAAGAACCAACTTTTTATTGTGTCTTTGCATATTTATTATGGCTCTTCCAAGAACACAATCTGTCCTTTTCTTTCTTTAAATCTACTAAAGGAACACCAAAGATAAGAATTTCACAGTCGTAAAATGGTGGTTTCACACAAACAAGATGATTCATGAAGAGCTACGTGAAAATTTAGCTGAAGATTTGATAGATCGACACGATTCATCTCTCAGCTTCTGTGTCAGATCTCTGCATATTTTTTAAAATACAAAGATACTGATCAGCTGCAGTGTTGTTTTGTTTTGTTTTAGACCATCAACTTTTTAATAATCCTCCAATTGTTGCATTTCTTCAAACATTTGAGGAATGATTTTATATCTTGGCATTATGCCAAGACATAAAATATAAGTCAGTTCACTATTTGGAGCTGCTCTGGAGTCTTTATTAAGGAAGTAAGAAGTATGCACATTTAGCACTCTTTGTGTTAAATGTGTTAATCACAAGTTCATGAAACCAATGAAAGGTTTTGTTCTAGTGGATGATGTAAAACCAATCCGAGAATAAAGAAATAAAAGTAAAACAAACAAACAAATAAAATTGTGGCATAAAATGCCAGAAACTCTTAGTACAAGCACCTTTTTTGATATACATATGAAACAGCAAATGAGAATATTATTAATAAAAATAACACTTTATAAAAAATACCAGTATCTTTTAGCTTTACAAAAGCATCAAGAAACAAAGTGACAGATTACTGTAAGAAGTGCACTTTTTGACTGGTATTTACAATAAAAACGAATACATGACAAAAATGGCAACATATCAACTTTTAAGAGCATCAAAATGTTCAAAAATCACATTTAGTGTGGAACTGGGCTTCATTGTGAAAAGCTGTAGATTTTATTTTTTAATTTTTTTGTTCCTGTTCTGTGTATATGTAGCTAAACGCATTAGTTTTTTAACACCTCTTCTGCCAGCAAATTGGCAACATCATCCGCCAAAAATTCATCAATTTGCATGAACGAATAAATTAAACAAAAAAATATTGCCTATCCAAGGAAAAGCATTTGAGTGTAGTAAAAAATATATTTTAAAATACTATAATTTTCCATCTATGGGCACTTGCAGCCTCTCAACAAAATTCCAACTTTAGGATTCCACTTACTTTTCTTCTGAAACATTTAGCTGCACCTAAATTATATTCATACAAAAATGTAACTTTATTTTTTCTCATTATATCATCATTTTTATTGCCATTATTTGTTTCTAATGAAAACATTTGACCAGAGTCCATCAGGACACCTAAAAGAAAAACCTCAATTGAAATCCAAACTGCAACAAACATTTTAGTTTAAAATTAGAAGAGAAAAACAAAAAGATAATATGAATAAAACAAATTCAGGCAGAGTCCCTGTAGCTGTCACATGCCCCTGATATGCTTTGGTCTGAAAGTCTGAGTTGTGGAAACTCTTAGGACTGACAAAAGAGGATATTGGAGTAAAACTTGTTTCTTTTTTTATTTATTATTTTCATCACAAAAGAAAGTTGCTCTTAGCAATGACCACAGAGATAATTAAACACCTTGCTTGTACTCTCAGTGAACAGTAGAGTCGGATTTTGTTTCACCACGTCCTCACCTAGAAGTTTTCAACTCTTTTCCGCTCAACTCAAATGGATTAACGAGGTCCAAACTTTTTTTTCTCAGCTTCAAAGTTGACAAAATTACCGTGTAACCTTGGCACAAATGCATGACAGAGACTCTATCTCCCAGCATGTACCTACAGAGGCTGCAGGAGTGGCGGAGAAAGCTGCTCTCACAACATGGCTTTAGTGACGTGACCACGCTGGTCCTTGTGCTCAACATGTCTGCCTGAGCTGCTGCCATACAAACGATTTAACATGGAAGGAACATCAAAAGAGATAATTTCACCAGAGGATATCATGCTGACTGCAACTTGATAGCGCTTCAACAGACTTCTTTTTTTTTTTTTCTTGCTTCGTGAGACAGTTTTTAACTCAACAAGAAATCTCTTGATGTTTTAATCTTACAACATCTTGTGTCATGAGATGGCTTAATTGGCTAATAACATTAATATTGTCAATATATCTTTAAAGAGATAACAGAGTGGCACAAACATGTATGCAATGGGGGAAAAGTAGCATCTTTGCATGAGTCTATTATTGTATTTTCTCCCTTCCTGAAAGCTTATGGTTGGTTAGAAATTTGTATCAGAGCAGGCAGTGGGTTTGTGCTCTGTGTGATTTGGCAGCCAGTCATTCATATGCCTCCTCGGAGTTTAGCAGTTTAACACGAAGCCTGTTAAAATGCCCCGGCAGCTGTCAATCTGGCTGCTACTCTGGCCTTGTTAGAACCAACACGGAGAGAAGAGAGGACTCCAGTCTCAGATACATAACGTGCCCCACCACCACCACCACCTCCTCCTGTATATTGTCAACAAGACAGTTAGAATGTGTTGGAGTTAGAATAACAAAGCTCTAATGAGAAGCGTGTGTATCACTGTGAAGGCAGCGAAGCCGTCAGTTGGTCAAAGGGTTAAGAGTGGATAAATGAAGCAGGCCAACTTCAGATCGCTTAGCATTCCTGTCAGGAAGGCTGGCACACGGGCTTTGATAGGAGGCTTGGACTCTCAGCTTACAGTGGAAGCTAGCAGCAGGTTCTCTAATAAAAAGTGGAGCCTATTGAGCCTTTCTAGGTCAAATGCCATGTGGATCAATCAAAGGCACGCAGACCACATTCCCCCTGGCAAGTCCACAGGTGGTACAAACTAGGAGACATAGTGTAGAAGTCAAAATTGCAGCCCAAAGGACTCCCTACAAATTCCCTTTAATCCTTGGCCTGGTCAGGCTAACAGCAGTATATGTGCTTGAAGGGCATGCTGGACACTTTTCTCACTGGGGTCGAGTTTCCTGCTGCCTTCCCTCAGAGGCTCCACATGAAAAGGTCCCTTTGTAGAGACACGGAGGGTTTTTTATATTTATATTCTCCTCACAGCTGAGAAAACTTATGGCTGATGTCACCAAATAACTTCTCAAAAGAGGTAAAATACTTAACAGTCTCATGAATACTTAATCCATTTAGGACATTTCAAACGGCATAATATTGCTGTGGCTTAGGTGCAAAAATTTAAACCTTTGACAGTCTACTGCAGAGATGGAAGCCTTTTCTTTCCAGTGTTGTATGTGGTAATCAGTTTCAATTGCTTTGGTTACATAAACCTCTTCTAATGTCATATTCAGACTCAAGGCTTATTGGACATTTATCAAGACTTTGTGCATAGTTTGCATTTGATCACCAAGCAGTGGTGCATAAGTCATTCTACAAGGAAAAATAAAATAAAATAAAATTTAAAAGCTGCCAGTAATCTTAGACTCAAAGTTAAGGATCAATGAAATGTGAATTGCTTTGATGAAATATTAACAAAAAGAAACATATGAAGTAAGCAGCAAAACTTTAGATGTTTTAGCGAACACTTCTATTTCATCATTTTTCTTTTTCTTTAGAACAAAGGTTTTAAAATAATCATTCACTTGTTACTAATCCTGGATCATCAAATGTAGCTTCTTGAGATGTGGCCCATAAAAACAGGACAAAGAGAGGCTATATAAAGTTATTGACTAAAAAAAGATCACTCCACTTTACGATAACCAATAACTGTTTATAACTAAGACCAATGAATGTCATTATCAAATTTGGGTCAGATATTTATGACCTCATCTAACTAATCTTGATAAAATAAAGGGGAATGGCAATGGGGGAAATCATGAAACCATTTGCTCTGCATTTACAAATGTCACAATGAAAAGGCTGTTTTGTTTGAAATTTAGAGACAATTACAAAACTTTCCCTCACATTAAATCTGGTGCTTCAATCCTCCATTTCCTCTATGGAGTGATTACATAAAAGCAATCAGATCTTCCTACAGAGCTAAAACAAGTCAGTCTGATAGGCTAAAAATGATAAAGTTTTCTTTAATATTAAAGGCATTTCCACATTCAATATAGAAAGTGCTACCCACAATAACACGTTGTTAAATATATATTGTTATGTTGTAACAAAAAAAAAATCTGTGAATAGATTTTAAATCTGGGAGCAAGAACTATCCCAGGATGTCAAATTTTGATGAGACAAAGTGACTTGGATGGCCCTTGTTCTTTCTTACTGTTTATTCAATGCTGTTTTTATTATTATTTTTTTGTTTGTTTGTTTGTTTGTTTTTTTAAATTATGTAAAGCACCTTGAAATGCCTTGCTGCTGAAATGTGCTATACAAATAAAATTTGATTGATTGATTGATTGTAAACAAATAAGTATTTATTACAAGCAAACACACACTGGTCCCACACAAAAAATATTAAAATCAAAAAATTAAATTAAATCATACCTAAATAATAATAAGTTATTGCTTTGGATCATGCATCCATTCATTTACTCAGACCACTTCTTTTTGACCTCTCAGCCCTGCCCCTATGTTTTACAACTTGATGCAAAGCAACTTCTCAGTTCTTTTATGATTTGTGAAGTGAGTTGAAGCGGTAGGGCTATTTGGCCCTACAAACAGAGCTTTTTTAGAGGAATGTGTACATAGAAGGTAATGAATATGCAGCAGGGCTGATGCAATCACCCAACTCTGAGTGTTAGAGGAAGACCTTTGTCACATGTGGGATTAACGTGAAGAGACTACACAGGGCGAGGAAGCCCACACGCTTACTTTACTAGCACCCTTGAGGTAATCAAAAAGTAGATTCTTGCAGAAACTGGTGCCAAACAAAAGATGCAGAAATGGGAAAATAAGCTCAAAGAAGTGGAGTTGGGGTGATTACTCACAGTGCTGGACATAACAATGCTGAAAAAAGAAAGTGGAGTAGTTGATACACCAAGAGTTCATTATCTGCTAAAGTGATTTCAGAGCGAAGGACAAACACAGACACTTCTTTTGTTATCTTTAACATCATTCCATTTGTATTTTTACCACTAAAAATATTTCACTGCCACTATCATTGTGATGTCTAGTTTGATATATTTTGATGTATTACGTTTGATGTCAATGTCAATCTTCCATAACAAGCAATGTAGCATTGTAAGATGATGTCTGTGACAAGCTAGATAAGTACTTAAATTGAAAAACATGTTGCATGTTACATCTATTTACATAAAAGGAATCAGCGACTCGAAGGAGTCCCATTTTGTAGGGGAATAATTTAATCCCCAGCCCAAAAATACTGTTTAAAGTATATAACCATTGCATATCAAGAGGCATTTTGTCTGGTCAGTTCAACATAAGAATCTCATTAATGCACCAGTGGTTCTTCACAATCTGTGAAAAGTTAAAATAATCACTTGAAAGGGAATAACTAGACCATCTCTTCAGATACATAATTTGATCAGAACAACAGAGGGAGTCTTCCTTAAAGTGAGACTGTGCTCAAGATTTGCAACTCAGAGAGAAGCTGCTAAAAGCTGCCACTTTTCTGAAATGTTTCCCTTCTTTGTCACAGAAAAAAAATCTATCAATTCAAAAGGATGCTGCATCCAAATAGGATTAAGGGATTTTATGGCTGAGTTTTACCCCCAAAAAGTCAAATGGTGACTTTTACTTATTGCACAATGGAAACATAATCTAGTGATTTCCAGGCTTTTCTCATAAAAGCCTTTTTTTCTTGTACTAAAGATATAGCTGTTGTCCCCTATGTACCTCAAAATCCATGAGGGTGTTTGTGCAAGGAATGTATCATCCTTTATACCATTCTTAAAACTCCTTTTCAAAACCTTTTTCCTCCCATAGAAATATATTGACCACCTTGAGCTTGCATACCTCTGTTCAGTGATAAGATGTCAGATGTGATGTGTGTAACCACCTGTTACAGGCTTTTGTTTTACTCTAAATGGTGCAGAGGCCTCTGACAAGTGCTAAATAACTTGCAACTGCTTGTTCCATCTGTCTAGGTGCAACAGTGTGCTCTTTGTTCATAATCCGTAACTTCTTCAATGCATTCACCTGGACATATTTAGGCTTAAAGATGAGCTCAGCTACCATAATGAACAAGTTGTTCAATATCCTCAAAGCTGTAAATCTAAAACTCCAACACTCATGACTTATATACACTGACAACACAAATTTATTTTTTTTTTGCTTAAAGACTGTTAATATTGTAGGTTGCATTGAGTCAAAGTGAATGCACAGAGCCACCAGACTGTTTTATCTGCAGTGGAAAGTCTTTCAGCTGCCTCTTTGAGAATTTTCTAGCTCTGTACTACTGTTTGCCCATTAAGAGCATCTTTGCACTAGGTGATGGTTCATTCAGGACTCTGCATCTTTTTGTTGGTTTCACTGTTGAGAGCGATTTCTGTGAAGTGTGTGGTTTTATTTGTTGACAGTGTACACATGATGCCAATGTAAGTCAACATGGTTAAAATCACCAATTGAAGCTCCAGTCAGGAAGCAGCTTTTCCAAAGCTTTAATCTGTATGATTTAAAAAAAAATATTTTATTTCTTCCTATTCTATAAAACACCCTAGCACTAGTTGCGACCAACCTCTGTGTGAGTGCAGTATTTAATCCAGTTTATCTTCACAGACTTGATGAGTCAATAAATGTACTTTGATATTTTAAGTCTAATTTGGATGACTTTTGTGTAATTCAAACCATGGGCATTCACAGTCAGTCATCCTGAATTCCAAAATAAAATGACCAATCAGCTAAATAGATGTCATAAAGCAAATTCTTAAAAATAATAAATAAACTAATGTTCTCTAGAGGAATGTATGCAACCTGTTGCCTTGCATGCCAAAGTGTTGAGTTTATGTATAGGGTTTCTGTTATCATTTGGAATGTATGCAGGGGATGACTCTTACTTAATATCACACCAAATTTGACTACACTGCTAATAAATTTGACTGAGTTATAGCCATTTTTGCGTTCAATCTCAAGGTTGAATAGCTGTGGCAGCCAAGTTGACCCCTAAAGGTAATCAGCTGAAGCCGTTCTTGTGTTTTCTAATGTCAGCTGGCTGTTGAAGACATATTGCATAGGGGTGACTCCAATCATAAATCAGTGGTAGATGTGCATCTAATGATTACTTTCTGAGAGTTTCATTAAAAACTGTTCAGTGGTTTTGAAATATTTTACTAACAGTCAGACAAACAAATGCAGACACAGGTAAAATAATTTGCCTTTTGGTGGAACACGATAATTACAGACAATGAGTTGTTATGAGCTGCTTGGGAAGTTCACTGTCATTTCTCACTTAGGCTATATTACCAATTGTGCAAAACCCTGGGCAAGTGATTATTAAAAAAAAAAATTGTCCACATCTAGTGTATGTACTGGCAATCATAAAACATGGCTGTACATGTGCCTTCTTGAGCAGGAAGACCTTTTAGGTGCTACAATATTTCAGTCCATTACAGAATAATGTGCTACCAATGAAAAGCCGATGAATGCTTGTCCCAAGGTCAAACTTGTATTATTTCTTTGTACTTACTGTATTTCTCCATAGTCACCAGACAAACTTTACTGTTTTCCATGTTTAAAACTAGTCACATTCATTTGTTTCCTGTCCTTATGTCCCCTCTGTTACATTTTCTCTTATCTACCTCTCAAAATGTTATGCAACCTTCACCTGACAACATTTTTACAACTAATTTAGTTGTAGCCTCCAATGTACATTAGGTTTAAAGGGAACATTTCTTGTTTTGGCCATCATCTCCAGGTAAATAGAACTACTCTATGCTTAACAACAATGCCATGCCTAAATTATCTCTTGTTACTGGGCAGAGTTTCTCAAGATGGCCTAATAGAAGACGACTTTTACTAGCCTTTACTTATTTTGTAAAAGGGAACCTTTAAACTTTTTTATGTTTAAATGCTAATAAAAACAAAAGATCAGTAGAACTAAATGAAATACTGTATGTGTTCTTGCAGTCATTAAAGAGAGAACTGTTGTACAAGCAGATGGGCTCAAACTTGTTATGCCCACCTACAATGCTGCACCTAACTGGAAGACACTCATTTGCCTTTTATTGCTCTTTTTAATAAACCCCGAGGCCCGTTTGAAGATGGGAGGGAAATTTGACAATTAAATGCAATGCAGTTCAAGCATTTTGGGATGCAAGGAAAGTGGGGTTTTGTAGCGTGCGTGGGAGTGCACGCTCTGTGTGTGTGTGTGTGTGTACGGATGGACACATGCACACTGTTTTAGCTGACACTGTTTGCTGCTATATAGAGAGGGAAAGAAAGTCTGAATCAGGGCTTTCGGTAATCAGTGTCACATTGTCAGGCAGGCTGCCTTTGACTAATGAGAGGTGCTGACAGCCTGGCTGCATACTCCCTTGGCTCTGCTGAGTGGGACAGATCTGTTTCAGGGCCTTTGTCAGGTTCATTCTCCCTTTTGCTCCCTCGCTCTGTCTCACTTTGCCTTCCTCTGTTGCCCTCTTTTTCCCAAAGTGTCAGAGAGAGCAATGACCAGTGGTCACCCCCAAGGATACCTCCTGGCATGCACATGGTGACAAATTGACCATGGGGGACACAAAAGTGCTACAAAACTGCCTCAGAGACGAAGAGGTTTTAAATGCTTTCTTCTACTTCTAAAACTGTAAATCGAAATTGTTGTCTGAACGGCAAAGACTGTAAAGTAAGGAGAGGGAATCTTGCACTCAGAAAAATCATCAAAAACAGAAAAGAAATAGTACGCAGGGCTAGTATCAGGTACAACAAAGAATTAGAGAGAAGGTGGAGAGCCAGTATTGAACTCCTGGTGTGACACAGTCACCTATTCAGCATGTTGTGTGTCAGAGGCCAAAGGATGGATCCTTCCAGGATATTATATATAGCTCAGCTAAAATGCTGCACACATGACCTCTACAGCTTGTAGATTGTCTTTAATACAGGAATGCTACCCACCATACTGCCTGACTGCGTAAACATTTTCAGCCAGATTCTTGACATAAAAAGCACAAAGTGAATCTGACCTTGGCAGTAAAATGACACTTGGTAAAAGGCCTTTTCCCCCCCCATCTGCGTCGCAGAGAGCCCAGGAGTTTCAGATCTGTGAGTGTATGATAACAGAAAGATTGAACAGTGTCTAAAAGAGACCCAATATCAGAGGGTCAGGTTAGATCAATACTGCAGGTATTACCTGATCATTCTTGTTTAAAGTCAGGTGAAACCCTTCTAGGTGCTCCTGAAGCACATGGGATCGATTCAAATAAAGTTAAAGACAGATTTCAAACATTCTTGCACTCCACACACTGAAAATTTTCACTTGTGGAGGAAAGTTGTTGCTATGTGGTTATTACCGTCTCAGTTGCTGGATGCACTTAACATATGCAACATATTTGTCACTTGTGCTCTCAGTGGTAATCTGTCACAAAACAAAAAAAAAACTCTTTGTGCATTAATGTATTAAAATTGGTGCTTAAAACAGTCTTGACACCAATCAACACCAACAAAAAGCCAGAAGCAAAGACAACAAAACGAGCAGGTGCACTGTGGAGTTGTGTGTGTTCACATTATGGGAGTTTTTCTCATTCGACTTGTCTGAGCTGGCTGTCTCCAGTCAGGCCTACCTGGGAGCTAATCAGGCCGTCTCAGTTCTTTGGATGCCCCCCCTGGGACGGCACAGCCACCGGCACAATTAATTGGTTCATTTGTTCCGTCATGTTTTGCTGGGCAGAGACAGAATGAGAGGAAATGCTGCAGTGGAACCATTGTCTCCATGCTCGTCTCCAAGGATAAAGGAAAGTGACACATGAATGCTCTTCCAGATAGATAAATAAAAGAATGGAAGCAAGATAAAGCGTCTAATGAAAAGATGAAGGCAATTCATTTTCCAGCAACAGAGCCAAGGTTCTGTTTCATTTAAAGGTTCTACTATGTAAAATTGGCATTTTCATATCATAAAGTAAGTGTGGCTGCCCCATAAATACTGTGAAAGTATATATAAAAAAACTCAATCTAAAAAGAAATTATCACAGTTTGTATTCAGAAACAGTACCTCAACACATGTAGTGTTGTAAAATATACCCACTCTTTTTCGGATAAAGATGCCTCTAATTTCTCATGAATTCAAGCAGTTGACATCTGAGAATCTGAACACTTAATGACTTTTTTGTCTATTTTTTCATAATTTCTGAACAGTATATTCATAAAGTGAGAGTCCAGAGAAGAAATAGCATTGTTTGTTTTGTTTTCTCAGTTTTACTGTTCAGAAATATAAATAACTGTGAATTAGTAACGTAAAAATAAACAGTCAAGGCTACATTTTACAGAGCCTGCATTTCCAAATTGCTCTTCTGTAATCGCTCTTAATTTTCATGACCACAACAGTGTCTGATCAAATGACTGTGTATAAGTTAAAGTGAACAGGTGCACTGTATTTTTGACCTTGTTTGAATATACAGCCAGTTTATAATTTTCCAATGCAGACTTTTTTCTTTCTTTATAATCACATCCCTGCAAAACACGTCCTACTCCATTTTTTTTCTTCAGGTAACTGAGTGCTCCCTTCCATTGGTTTTATGTTCTCTGATGGCCAAAAAATGTAAAAAATAATAAAAAAAACCCAGTTCTCTTTCAAAGTAACATGTGGTCAATAAAATAATTTATAGAATACCTGTTGTGTTTGCAAAAATACATAGAAATTTGGGGGCAAAGGTATGTTTTGAAGATATTGCATAAACAGGAAACATAAAAAAAACCTTGTAGCTCTGAAAACCTTTTGAGCTGTCTATTGAAATTGTTTTTGGTACATGATTGTTTTTCAATCATGAACTATCAGGGCCTTTAAGGTATTTAAATAAGGCCCTGAGTGGACTCAAAGGAAGAGAAACAAAGATTTATTTTCGTTAAACCAATACATGAAAACTCATTGCTTGTTTTTGATATAAGTATTTTTATATATATTTAATAAAAGTATTGATTTGATATGCTCTATATTTGTAACTAACACTTCTCTGACAAAATCTTTAGCTATTTAAAATCACTTCTTTATTTTTCTTTTTTTCTTACATTTTCGGACTGAAAAATTTTAAAATGTAGATCCAATATCACTTTTTTGAACTCATGAGGTGGAAGTAAGAGGGAGATTAAACAGCTAAGCAGGATAATCTTTGACAGGCTCTAAGAAGTATACATAAAATATCCTATTTAGACATATTCCCTTTTTTCAAACACCTGACAGAAAGACTGACCCTATATGTCAAAGGTTGAACTGAGGCACATTATGTGTTCTTTGAGTTATATTCATCAGTCAATAAAGGATTAAACAAAGGATAAGATTAATGGGTTAACACAGACATTAAAACTAAAGTAAGTAAAAAAAGCTTGTATGATAATAAACAAGAATTCTATATGATATTTGATTAAATGTAGTTAACACATTTGTGTGAATGCACATCTTAAATATATTTAACTCTCCTATTGTGTTCCAGTCAAAATTGATTGTTTTTACAAATTTCTCTTTGTAAAACAGTTATTCAATTTATCTGAATCACATGAGATTCCATATTTAAATCATCTGAACACACACAAAAAAAAAAAAAAAATCAGCTTTTGTTCACCTGTGCTGTTCCAGCAGACTCACACTCATGAATCCGTTTTAATTCAGGTCATTTTATTTACACAGCCTCAATTCAGAACCAAATATATCTCAGGGCACTGCACAGAAACATTCACGTACATTATAAAATGCTAATTAGTAAAAGTTATCTATCTAAAGAAGCAGATTGTGTCAACTCTTTACTCTGTTGCAGTCTCCCATCATGAGCAACAGTGACAATGGACAGTGCACGACAGTGACAGAACAACTCTCTTTTAAATGGAAGAAACCTCCTGCAGAACCAGAACTGGGCTCAGGATGTGCGGCCCTCTGCCTTGACTGACTGGGGTTAGAAAGGACTGAAAGAGATACAGACAAACAGAATAACTTGTCTAGGTGTAGATTATAATAATAATAATAATTATTATTATTATTATTATTATTATTATTATTATTATTATTATTAAAGAAATACAAAGAAAACACATTGATAGAAACATTTTTTACTCACAGTCTCTCACACACACACACAAACAAACCTCACTCTCCTATACAGCTTTACATAGCAATCCCCACAAGAATCTTTCCAAAACAGATTTATTTCTCCCACAGAAACCACACCTGCTGGCATTCTCACAGACAATCACATAATAATTTCAATCATATACACTGCAGATTTTTTTTTCTTGCAGCTCTGGCACATAAAGGTTTTTTTGGGGCCTTGCTGACAAAATTTCTGTGGCACCACAATCCCTTTTATTCAGGCCTATCATACTATCTAACATTTGTATCTAACAAACAGAAAACATTACATTTAACTGGTTGTGCACATTTGATTGTGTCTAAAGAGTAATTCTATCACATGATTCAATTTTCAGCAGTAATTTTGGGCCTCTGACCTCTTCACTAATAAAACCATACAGGTCAGTTTTGACCAAGAATACAAAAAATGTTCTCCTGAGGCACATGTAAAAAATGTGAAATGATTTAAAACAAATATATTTAACTAACTAACTCTGACACAAAGTAATCTTTGATACATATCACGTTTCATTTTTAAATTTGTTGCAGTCAAAATAATCCATACATTATGAATATTTTAAATTAAAAAGCAAGTTATATTAACTCAGGTCAGTGAGGCCTGCAGACCATAAAAAAAAAATAAAAAAAACAAACAGAAGATCTTAATTTGTACTATTCAAGTTGATAAAAAGATCTATCATAGAATTAGGTTATGAAAAATGTATTATCATGAATTTATAATCAAATGTACTGGGGTGGCCATTTTTGACCTAGAACACAAAAAATAGTTAACAAGGAATGAACAAAATATAAGTATTACATGCATAAACAATCAAATGTGCTTATTTTATATTCTATATTTATTGAAGCTACTATTCGCCGATTTGAACACAGACATACACAAGAAGATCCAGTTAGTGCAACATACACAGTCACTGAGAGCTTAGCTGCTGTAGTGCCTCTCTGTGTGCTCCCCGAGCTTATCACCTCCATCTGATGAATGGTGTAGATTGGATTGGAAGGCAGGCAAAGGGAAAAAGGACGGGGCAGACAGAAAGTAGAAGGAGAGTTGGGGAGTGGGGGAACCAACCACGGCACCATGCAGCTTAATTCTCTCATGCCTGCTCTTCAGATTATCTACAATGACTCCCCAACATAAAATAAAGATAGATAAATAAAACCTAGAACTGTACTGAATAAGTAACAATGAAAATAAAATAAAAAAACACCTAAAACAAAATCCTCATATGCCAGAATACCTGGAGCGAAAACAATTAGGTGGAACCAATGGATGAAAAAGAATATTATGTTGTAGTTGATGGATATAAAATTACATCTACCATTAACTCTAAACATAAAACTGCTATCCCTGTTCAAGGATGTTTCATTAATAATAATGACTATATGGTAGAAGAAGGATTGGGCACTGAATAGCAATAGTATGTGTTGATACACATTTAAATGATTAACAAATGGAGTGTGTAACATTGACCTCTTTCATAAAACAGTGCCACAATATGGCCGTAAAAATGAGCCCCTCTTTTAGATGACTCTGGCCGTTCATAAATAACCAGCCGGTCACATCCTGCGATTATCTGAGTTTTCATAAATGAAGCCGATATCACAGAACCATAGGAGGCATGAAGTGCAATTCAGCAGTGTTGGCATTAAGCACTTTGTATAAAATGTGTATTGGACATCTCCCAATCTAAATCGGAGGGCGGCTGATTGCACAGCCCATCTGTCATCTCTATATCAAATCCTCAAGCTGCAGTGCTGGCTTATCTTTTCGTGTATCAACAGTTTTTGTTTTGTGACTACCTCCCTTGGTGGCTCAGAGGCGTAATATTGATGGATTGACTTCAACTTCTCCTTCATGCCGCCTTGGTTCTTTCATAAACCACACTGAGAGAGTAAAAAGGTGACTCAGGACCAGCTTGAACATCAACATCACACTTAATCACTCTTCAGGAAACCATAAATGGGCACATAATCTTTAGTTTTTTGGTTGCTGTGCCCTTTCATACAAATTCTAATTTGCCCTTCCAGACACAACAAAAGCTGCTTCCAAAGGACTTTAATCCCAATGCATGGGAGCATTTGCAACACAAGCTAAGCCTGATAGAACGCTGGCAACTCACAGGAACCAAAGGACTCACAACCAAAATCTCAGTAAATGTCTCTTCAAATAGGCCCTATAGTTCTATATAAAACAATATCACACTTACAAAATGTGTGTACCTTTTGTATAAAACACTCAAAATTTGCTTCGCATAATTCAAAGAGATGAGTCTTTAGTGATATTACGTCAGAACTAATCTGTCCCTCCGCTCTGTTCTGCTTCTGTTCCTTGTCCTATGGTCACGGAACTGAATCCAAACCTAACGATTACTTCTGTCAGTTAAGATACGAAACACTCGGCACAGCATAGGGCTGCAAAGGAAAATGATATCTAACACACTCACACAGTGACAGATGGATCAGTACTAACCAGCAGACACCATTAAACTGAAACTTGTGGTGTTGAGTGGAGTAGCTAGTGTAGCGAGCAGGACAACTCCACTACTACTCATGGAGGAAAGCACTGTCAGCCATCTTTTTAATGACCACTTACAGCAGAGGGATGGGCCGTGTCCAGCTCGCACTCTCCCACCTCCAGCAGGAGTTACATGAAGACAGAGCCAGTATTGGCGTGTTGCCCTGCTGTCTCAATCTCGAAGTTCGCTCTCAAAGTGCCACGTCTGGGCAGAGGGATGGTGATGATGGTGGGCTGGCTCTGCTGTTGGATGGCTCGGTAAGGTCGAGGGCAGCACTGAGTTATATTCTGGAGCAGATCCACTTAATGGCTGCAGGTCGCACAGACATCTGTTTCTGGTGAGCAGAGGAGGCAGAGAGAGAGATTTGTGGGAAGTAAGGGGATTTCAAATGCTTTTTAAGTGCTTATCGTACAGTAGCTGGCACACATGTACACACAAAATCTCTCGCATGCACATCTTTTTGCAAACCACCTTGGAATACAAACTACCTCATGCAAATTAGGGGCACTGAGTGCACAGACACACATTCTACAGTTTCCCACCCTTGGCATCGAGCAACCAATCTGCGTCATGCTGACAGACTATATCTTTCTCTGTGCCCCCACTAAAACCAGGAGAATGTCACAGCACTTACATTACTCTCACAAAGATGGATGCAGCAGCAGTAGCAGCGTCATACAAGGTGCAGCTCAATTACTTTGTTAACCTTTCATGCCAAAACAGAAAATACTGTATTGAAGGAGCTAATAATATTTATGAACTACATAGCATGTTTGTGCCCCAAGGACTCTTAAATGTGTTGGAAAAAGTTTAGATTTTAGGAATGTGGCCACTACATGAAATGGTTGACATACATTTCCAATATGTGGTAGAAAATTTGGTGCTTGTGGAAATGTTCGGTGATTGAGGGTGGAAGTCTTTTGTTATATGTACTTTCTAAGTGCTGTACACAAGTTTTCGCCCTAAATAAAGGCAAATCTACGACATTTCTAGTCACGACTGACATTTATATTACAAAAAAATATTCACTGTATGTATATAGATGAGCAGGATGCATAAACATGGTTCTACTGAGAACTTGTTTATTTGCTTGTTTATTAAGTTGAGCTGATCGCCATCTTCATGTTACAATATTTTGTTCATAGATTCCAAGAGAAAACATTTACAGCAACAGCCAAAGCAGAGATCCCCCAACTTCTCCCCATGGCTTCTTGTCCTCAGCTATAGTAGGTCATCCAGCTCCAGCTCATCTGGGGGAACTCTGATGTTTTTCCAAGACAAGAGATTTAAGCCAACAGATACTGGGCTGTGACTGCTGATGATAAATTGCAAATGGCTTTTGCAAGAGTTTCCAAAATGCCTTGAAAAGTTCTGAAGGGTTATGAATTTCCTTGTGTAAGTAGCAGGGCTCTCAAATTGCTGGAATTTTGAACATGTTAAAAAAAGATGTTCATGTCGTAAGTACCAATTCATTGTAATTCCAACTGAAAATTCACATATTGCCACAATTTTGTGTCTTCAACTAGTTGTCAATAGTCACACCCAAGTAAGATAGATAGCCTCCCCAGTAGATTGTGATTCTTCCAGTCTTTTTCTCAGTGTGCTGATGTAGATTCCTATTCATCCAGGACACACAGAGACACATTAATCTTAACAGCAAATCAAGGCAATCAACCTTGTGATTTTCTAATTGGTGAAAAGGATGCTTATCATTTAAGGAAATTCAATTATATTCAATTAGATTTTTCAGTTTCTGAATTGAGAAAGCTCCCTATATGAGAAGTCCAACATCTTCAAGAATCAAAGTCCAGTTACTTTAGATTTACAGTATTTTGTTTGGACTCCAGGCGAGGCAAGTCCCTCACTCAATGGGACTGACAGGACCACATTACCTGAAAAAAGACAAAAGAAAAATGTCAGGATTTGGGTTCTTGTCTAAGTTGTTATTTCAGGGTTTTTTTTTTTTGGTTTTTTGTTTTGTTTTTGCTTGTTCCTGTGTTTAGTTTTGTAATTTTTTTTTTGTTTTACTCCCTGTGCCCTCTGTGTTCTTTGTCATATCCACTTGTCCTCAGCCAATCACCTGTTTGCCTGCCATGCTCATCTACACCTGTCCAAAGTTTGTAGTCACTCACCTGTGCCCACTTCTCCTAATTTCCTTCTGTTTGAACACTGGTCATCTCCTCCACTTACTCACTGGTCCGTTGTCCCTTTCAGACGCTATCTGGTTCCCTTCATGTCTTGCTTCTCGTGTTCACTATGTTTTGGACTTTTGGTAATGTTTTGTATTTAGTTTCATTGTGGTGCCACGTCAGATTTTGTTTTTGGTTTTCTTTTTATTTATAATAAATACGTTTTTTTTCTGAAGCTCATCATGAGTCGGCACATTGGGTTTGCCTCACTCTCCACCACACCTGACAAAAAAAACTTTTAAAAGTAATTAAAATGTGTGAAACCTGACTTTTAGAAACAAGTCTGACTTATTGTCCCCAATGACACATAAAGTAATTAAAAGAAGAATTCAGACAACATCCAGCACTCAGATTTAGAAAAAGTTGTAATCTGCAGGCCCACAGGCAGCATTGCTTTAAACGAGACAATTGTTTTGTAGTGAAAGTCATGCATGTGTTCAGAAACACTTCTGGAAACTATTGACAGTGGTTACCTTTTATTTTTACATCCATGAGTGCAACAATGCAGAAAAAATGATCAAACAAAACTCAGAAGTGCCGCAACCTTTTTTCTTGTCTAAACTCTTGAAACCGACTGATGAGAAGTGAAAAAGTGTTTGCCAAATCAAAATTTTGAATGATTTTTTTTTTCTAATTTCACACACCAAGTCCTCTGGACTAAAATAGAGAGCAACTACCTAGCACATTGCTTAAAAGCGAGCATTAGTTGCGATACGGTGGAATACACAAAACTTAAAGGTCCTTTTCATGTGTTGGTATATGTCATGCAGATGGCAACTTATATTACCATCTACATGACGTTGTTTGTGAACTCTTTGCCGGTTTGGTCAGACAAGTTCAAGCCCCAGTCTTTATAATTTTGACTCATTAGTAGAAAATAACGTCCTTCCAAATGTTTCTGCCTGCCTGCAGATCAGCCCACTGACCCTGAGTGAAAGCATGTGGGAAAAAACGAATATACAACACAGTACATCTGAAAATGTTAAGCCACTGAAATCCTTTTGTTCTCCTCAGATCTCGAATAATTGCAGACTCTGTTTAAAATAAATGGAGAGGTGATGCAATACAGTGGTAAACATGCCGTTGCCCCATCTTCTTTGAAACTTGTTCCTGACATCAAATCAAACATGAGCATCCAGCCTCAAACAAGATATCACATTTTAAAGAGTTTTTAAAACAGTACTAAAAAATACTTTTGGATTTTCAACATTAGATATATTAAATTTGTAATGTTTTCAGCTAAATGTGATCATTTTTAAAATCATTGAAATTATTAGAAAATTATTGCATTCTTTTTTTAGTTTTGGGACTTTTTTCTGAACAAGTTTGGATAAATGAACTTTTCATCTATCCACATCAAATTATAAATATGATGCAGTGGAATTTTATCACTTTCATGGTTTTAGTTCTTATCTCTGGCATACTTTGTTTTTGCTGTTTTAAAGCTGAAAGGAAGACACCTGTCTGTTCACGATAAGGAAGGTGGACGCAAAGTAAAGCTTGTACGCTGACTTATTACATTCTGGAGAAGCTTTGCTGCTCAAGACTTTAAGGGGGAACACTGGGTGCTAGCTCGGTCTAGTGTTATCAGTAGATTGAGCCAGTACAGGGATGACAGAAGAAAGACCTGATCCATCCCCTGCCTCAAGACCCTATCTTTGGGCAAAACTGCACAGACTTGACCTTTTTTGCTGGAGGCCATGGGGTGCAAAAGCTGCAGAGCTCGATCTCTTTTAAAATGCAAAGCTATCTTCTGATGGCAAATTCCCTCACATAGTCATGCTCCCCTGAGAGAGATGATACTTTTTGTGGCTCCTAACCCTTGGTGTCACTGATAAAACCTATATCTGATGGCAAACTATTGGGAACAATCAGGTTAAAGGAAGTGAATAACTGCCCTGACCTAAAACACTTGAATTAAATAAGGTCATGATCATTACCCAACAGATGTTATTAACATTTTAAAACATTAGGATAAAAGCTATTCATTTATATATACTGCTGTGTATTCCACTTTGTGCTGTTTACATACAGGAAAAAAAAGACAATAACCGGTTTTATTGAACAAGCCCTTGGAGCGTGAATTTTGCTACATATCCACAAAAAGTTCACTTAGGGTCTACACAAAACAAATTGTCTCTGGGGAGGATGACTGGTCGGAGATTGCAGTAGCAAGGGTTCCCACTGAGGGACGAATGTACAATGGGGCCCCGAGGGGCCTGTTGGAGACGGGTGTTTAGCCTCCAAGTGGCCCCCTGTGGTAACTCTATCTCAAGGGTGGTGGGGGGCCTTTAGCTGGGGCTAAGTGGAGGTGTGTAAGTCAGTGTTCCTCCCCTCGGGCTGTACCTCCTCCTTGAGCTGGGAAATAGAATTGGTGAAGGATGCTTGTGGTTCTGTACCTATTCCCCCACTTTGTGTCACATGTTAGAGATAACCTTGAAGAGCTACACAGCAGATAAAGGTGGCACCCGAGGGGGAATTTATCACTCAGTGGGGAGGCTTTTGTAATATTTATACAATCCTTGATATACAATAGATACTTTTCAAATATTCTCTCAAGCACGTTGTTTTATTTTTGCTTTATGTCATATTAAACATCACCATTGCTTTTTTATTGTCAGAGTTGTATTAGGCTGTTTTTGGACATAATTTTACTCTGTATAACTTTATGGGTTAAATTGGTCCATTATATCAATATTACAGTTAAGGTGCTTTTGAACTAAGCAGTTATGAGAAATCCAAGTTTTATAAGAACTGTTAGTCCCACCATTGAGTGGTTATCAGAACCAACATGTTTGCTTTTACATCACCAGGAGAACACTGTGATTGCATAACACTCGACTGATGGTCAGTGAATGTGACATTCACCACCAACAACAACAGAGGTTGTTGAAACTGCTTGATGTGGGTTTTTGGTTTATTTTTAAACTGTAATTTAAAAATGTGCTACACTGAGTTGTTGTATGAGGTATAGGAGCCAAGACTCATACAACAAATCAGTCTACTACGACAAAACTTAACTTCGACTTTAGCAATGTCAACACAGTTTTAACAGTGTTGGTGCTGGAAGAGCATTTATTTAGCTTGGCCAATCTACACAGTAGATAATGTATGAACCATTCACATTCCTGCTTGTCACTCAGGAGTCCCTATTAAGCTAAGAGAACACCTACTCTGAAGCAGAATCGTAAAAAGACCCAATAAACATAGGTATAAGGACTGAAAATGGCTACAGTGCAAAAACAAAAAAAGTGAACTGCCTTAAATGATTATAAAATCTGTGAACTGGTTTCACATGGCCTGAAAGCGCCTTAATTTTAGCCATTCCATGTTTAAACATACTCAGTTAAACACAGTGCAGCCAGCTAACTCACATAGCGAAGTTCACAATATAAATTTGAAGGAAATGACAATCTCAGCACTGCAGGCAGTGTGCCTGCAAACATGCCACCTGTGGGAGACTAGACTCCCCTCCAAAGCCCACTGGGTAGAGTTGGGGGGGTCATAAAATACCAGATGAACAGTAGCAGTGACTTTAAAAAGAAGTACCAATATTTGTCTTGTAAGGGGTCTAAGAAAGTAAAAAAATAAAAATAAAAAAAAAACCTTGATGGTTTAAGTACTCAGCACAAACATCCAAAAGTTCTACTGGATTTCTTTTGCACTGACAAAAAAAAAAATGGTTGTGTCAGCTTTTTTAACTGGCATTGAGCCTTAACTTTATATGTCTGTGGCCACTTTGGGAATAGTAACAGTTCCCTCAATTTAAAAGGGTCCTCATAAAATTAAGCACACCATGAAAGAAGCAACCATTTCACTCCTAACTCTTCGGATACTGACGCTTGGTCAGGAGCCATTGGCATTAGATTTTAAATGAATTGAGTACCCCGTTTTAAGACATGTTCTGGATGAGCAAGAAATTGTTCTGTATTCAGACCTTGTCCACTGTGAGCCCTTTAATAATGGACATTTGTAGTTTGGAAGAGCATCTGAGGGTTTGTTGTTTCCAGCCAGTAGCATCAGTTCATAGAAAGGAGTAGAAATACCTGTTTATTTACAAGTCAGTGCTTAGTAATATTTATGAACATACAATAACTACTGTACTTTGTTAGTTTGAGAAGCTGATTCTGGTTCTGTGGATTACAAAAGTTCAATTTTTAGTGTCAAATACCTTTTCTCTCCTTTCTAGGTTAATATAGTGACACGTTTCCCGACTGTTACATTACCTCCAGAGAGAATGTCGCAGTCATGGACCTAAAAGTCTAATTATTCCACATGATGTAAAATTACCCTGAAGAGTAGTCTGTGCATTGATAACAGATGTAAAGAATTTGACTGAGCATTTCCTTGTGAGCAACTGGGATTGAAAACATGACGAAATAAGACCATAAAAAATAATTATTTAATCAAAAGGCTTTCACAAAAAAAGGCACAATCCTTTATGTTGATATTAAAGTCCCTTTTTTCATCATTCAATAAATAAGACACTAAGAAAATTGAACTGCTTCACCTAAGGCAATCTTTTCCCTTGTCACCTTTGGCATCATGTCAAACATTTCTAGAAAGAAGCCAAGGACATTTAGTTTTTTAATAGTTTATTTTTGAACTTTTTGAGAGAACCAGAGCTCTTACTCATTCATTACCATTAGCAAGTTTTAATTTTACTTGTACTCAGATGTTTTATTGCATTTAAACTGCATTTATAAAGCCTGCATCTGTCAGTGATAAATTGTGCATGATATCTGTGAGGGAGTTTCCCAAATGTCTTTAGTTTGCAAAGGTTCTCAATTTCCCTGTCAGTCGCAAGGCCTCGCTCTTGAATAGCAGAAATTTGAAACATGTTTGAGAAATTTGTAAAACAAATTTTCTCTCAAAAGAGTAACAGAGTCGTCGAAGGCATCTTGAGCCCTACTCAATTTAGTATCCATGAGTCAGAAAGTGTGAGAAATGTCTGACAGTTTTGGGAGGGTTTGGTGACACGTGAAACAAAATTGTGACTGATTGGAGACAAAAACTAAAAAAGAAGAGAATACATGGCAAAGAAAGAAATTTATTTGAAACACAATTAAGGCACTTTGTGTTTAAATTGTGACAAATATATTTCCATGTCATTTGCAGGAATATTATGTGAATATCCAAATTTATTCACAGTTATCTACTTGTGCAAATATTTCAAAAGTACCAATTCAGTGTGATCCCAATTGAAATGTTGTGCATCTTCAACTAGTTGGCAACAGTCACATCCCTGTGTAATTTGGTCATTAATGAGAACAAAATTAAAAATAAAATTAAATAAAAAACCTCAAGGAGAAATATTGCACACAGAAATCTACTGTTTTGACTGATGGGTAAAACAATGATGAGCTGAATGAATGAATGAGCTACCTTTTATTATACTGGGTAGAATTTTGCACTGGTAATAACTTGTACTTGAGAAAACTTTCTTTACTTGATAGTTTTACCTTTACTTGATTACTTTAGTACTTTCTATCAGTGGAAATTTTGATGTCTCAGAGGCCAGAATTGAGTAAAAGTACCTCTTTGCTGAAACTGGATACAAATTATTGGTGTGACCGTAATTTTTTTTGATTAACTCACCTTTCTGCCTTACTGGTTGAAGAGGAATCAGCAGGTGAGAAACGATGTACTTTCCCTCTGCATTTTTCAGTAGGCACTACCAGACTTTAACAGCAAAGCCTATACGGAGCCCCATGAGTGCACTTCCTGTGATCATAATGACCATATCATTTTGACTATGCAGCATTGCATTGGCTTCAAACTAAAAGGGCTTGACGCTGTTGCCAAACTAATGTTTCATCTCAAGGAGCGTGAGTGTATATCTACTGCACTCTGTAACCATAAGTGAATATTGTGGTTTCCCTCTCGCTCACAATAATGTATCTGAACTTGTGAAAAATGATAGCCTCAACAATTTGTTTGCATCACAGCATTATTGCTGTTATAATAAATATGCTTAGATATACCTTACAGTCGCATTGCACTAAATTCAGTTGGAGCTTGATGAAAATTACACTGCAATGTGAGCAGGTTGAGGTTTTTAATTATTTCCCCCATGTTTAAAACAATCAGAACTATTTATAAAATACAAAAGAATAATAATTAAAGAAAAGGCCACCTATGAAATACTTAGCAAAATCTGTGTATTTCTAGCTTTTTTTGTTTGAGAACACAGAGTAGTCGGTCTTATGCACTTTAGTGATGAAGACGATGAGATCACATATACAGCTGCAGTGGCAGTTGATCACATAGATTGATTTTCTGTTTTCCAATGACATATAACCTGCTAAAAATGAAAACACGACTAACGTTATTTGATGTGAGGTGTGCATTGCCAAGAGCACCCAATACTGGAAGCTGTAATACTATTATACTTGCCAGAAGTGCAGATAATGCAGAGTGGGATAAAGATAGCAGGGTGAGCCGATAGACTGGCATCAAGCTGCTTCATCTTTCACTCTCCATCTTTTTCTAGTCTTGCTCTGTTTTTGTCGTATCATTCCCTTGCACCCCTCTTACCTCTGCATTTATCTCTTTGTCAGCTTGTGCCTTCTTTTACAATGCCGGTACATCTGTTCAGTCCTTTAAACTCCTCCACCGTTCAGTGAGTGGTGGTGCTTTAAGCCCTGAAATTCCAAAGAAACCAAAAAGCAGGACAATAAAAAGAGAATATCTCTCTCCAGAACACTCTAAAAGGTTCTTAGCCATTGCCCATAGATACTTCTCATCATTTTTTATTGTTGGAAGCACTCCTCTTAGGAGGACAAGTATAACTTTGTAAAACACATAACCAGCAAATGCCTCAAACTTCACTTTTCTCAAGCATTGGCTGCTCTACAAATACAGTCTTACTTTTTTGTTGTTTGTTTGTTTTTTGATAAGCATGAGAAAAAAGTCTGGATTGGATTCTGAAGCCTTTTAGGCATTTTTAACACATCTGGTTATGTATTTTAGGTGTTCTAAGTTCAGCAGTCTTACTAACTGGTATGAATGTATTTATTCATTTTCTGCTTATGAATATTGTTGAAAGTGCACCTTTAAAGCTTTTATTCAGCATAATAAACCTTTATTAACACAGCCCTATGTTCAAGCTGTCAGTTAAAGAGGATTTCCCCTTCATAATAGACTGCTTGGTGTTCAAGAAAGCAGCGTAACTCAGCTACCAATACTCAGTCTGATCCTTTTAGAAACTGTGAAGCAGTCACAAACTAGAAAACTGAGGGAATGCATATCCCTCACTGCCATTCATGCCTGCGTCCAGAGACTCAGATCAATTAGCTGTGCCTGCCATCTTGATTTGGGTTGACTAAAAAAGTTATCAGTTGTAGATGTACATCCAATGATTTCTTTCTAAACCTTTTGTCAATATCCAACATCTGATTCATGAGATGTTTTGCTAACAGACAAACAGGGTTGACTCCAATACTTAATGTTAAAGTTTTAAGCCAAGATCTTGTGCAATAGTAGCATTTAGCAGATGTGTTTTGATTACAATATGTTAGCACCCTGTTTATGTGTTGTATTAGTCTTAGCTACTACCACACTGAAACTTAGGTCATATCTGTGACATTGACTAAGTTATACTAATTTTATAATTTTAATGTGACTTGGCTGTGGCAGCCAACTTGAACCAGGTTGACTACAAAACTTAATCAGTCAAAGATGTCCATCTAATGATTACTTTCGATAGGTTTCATTACAATTCGTCCACTGGATCATTAAATATTTTGCTAACAGACAGACACACAAATACACAGACACAGGCAAAAATATTACGGCCTGCCTTTGCCTTTTGGCAAAGGGCAATAAAAAAAATCCCTAAGCCAGCTGTTTTAATAAGGCTAACCATGGAGAGAGCATTTTGTAAAGGTAAAGCTACTCCAAAGTCTGAGTCATGAAAAAAAAAAAATATTTGGCTCAATAACCTGACATTTATATGCGTAGCATTATCTGACAGACTCTTCATTTGGCAAAAGCTGACTTTATTGCACACTAAATGTCATGCAACCCTAATTATATTTTTGAAATGCTGTAACATTGTATTTTTAGGTAATCATTTTCATACCCAGTGACATGAATAAATGGCAAAAATCAAACTAAAATATGAAGCTTTGTGATTGTTTCATATTTTGCTTTGAGACTGCATTAAATTAGAAATTGATAGATAGCATGAAAAGTCTTAAAACATAAGCTGAACAATTGAAAAATGAAACCAATATAGAGTGTAGAAAATAAAGAAATAATACTCATTAATTTGGCATTCCACAGTTATTTACATTGATGACTTAGGTTGTTTGCTGGCACAAATAGCAGCAGCTGGATCTGTTTTGGTGCTCTAACAGGAGAAATGTCACAATATTTCTGCCAGATTAATTGTGTAACACAAACCGAGGGTGATGCAAAGGTTTATAAAATCACATTAACATGAACTGCTGTGGGTTTAGGATGACAGGAATCCACTATTTTCCTCTTGGATTAGCTGTTAGCTTGTCAGTCCCGTCAGAGTTATACTGTTTCCCCAAAGTAAAACTGTGCAAAATGCTATCTACAACAAGCAAAATATTAATTTTTATAACCTTACCACACAACCCCAGTTCAAAAGGTCAAACTGTTCTTTAATTTTGTAAGCCTCAAAGGATGTGATCTTCTACCAATGAAAAGCAGCATTTCATTTGATTTTCAGTCCTTTTGTTTTCATTTGCATACTTTATCATTTTAGCAGGCTTGCTCATATTGACCTCTGAAAAGTCCAGTTTTCAACATTTCAGTCTTGCATCCTGCAGGAGTGTAGTCACTAGGGCTTAGATTGTAGATACTTGACCTTTACCCTCTTAAACACCGACCTGACAGCAGTTTTTTTCTGTAGGTATTTGAAATTCTTACATAACAGTCACACTGTTTACAACTTTCATAATTTTGATACAGATTATTTTCAAAGAAACACTGTACTGCAAATGAAATCAGAATTACTTCTTAATACAGCATTAGTAAACACAATCATGCTGCATCGCAGCACAATATTTTATAGCATCTCAGTGAACTGGAGGAGTTTTTGTGTCTACAACAAGTGAAGTAGTGTGTCCACAATGACCTTCGAATGTGTGTGCCTACAACAACAAAGTCGCTTGACTTTCAGGGCCATTGTTTCTGGGCCTTTGCACATTTGTTCTAATTTGTTTGTATTAAATATCCATTAGCACCGAGCTGATGATTACGCTACACGGTTTGTGTTGTAAATCCTTGATTTATGGTGGTGTCTGACCTTAAAGCTGGTCTTTCCATCACAAATGCTTTTCCTGGCTGTGACCTTGTCAGGACCTTGTCTGTCTGTCAGCTAGCTCCGCTAAAAAGGCTAAAGCAATCTGGCAGCCTCCCACGGATAAAAGGGGGGGGNGGGGGCTGGGGGATGATGGGGGGAAAAACAAGAGAGGAGGAGAAGGAATGAGGGAGATGTGACCTTTCTACTTCCAGAGAATTGTGTTGAGGTAAACAGCCTTTCAGAAAGGAGCCAAAAGACAGGTTGGCAGATGTTTTACCATAGGAACCTGCTTGTTTTGTTCTTTCTTCTCTTTCGTTCTTTCTTCTCAAGTTTTATTTAACTATTATGACAGAAATCTTAGCTTGATAATTCAATCTTGAATGCTAACATGGTTCTAAAAAGTATTATCAAGACCACTGACTTAAACCAGCTGAATAATGTATCAGATGCATCATGTTACTGAATTGCACTTTTTAATTTTTATCTAGAGAAGAAAACAGCAGAGCTGCGAAAAGCATAAAAAGAAGACCTTCTGCGGTAAGATTTTATTTATTCAAATCTTTGTGAGTGACTTGCTTTTTCTCTCATTCAACCTCACCATAATACTGCATGTCACTATATCCTTTTGAGTGAAACACAATGCATACTGATGCCGTCCTAGCCTACCAAGGTCATCCCCACAGTATTAGTGGCTAAAGCCACAGCTTTTGTGGCATAACGACAGTCTTTAAAAATGCACCTAGGTCTTCGTCTGTGAGTGGTGGGCCATAATGAGAAAAGCTCAGAAGAGGTCACCTATATGCCCAGCATCAACAGCGAAGACTTTATTGAGGCACTCTCATGGAGACAAAAACACACAATCTTCCCTCTATCCTACACACACACACTCTCACACACACAGAGGGTGGGTGCTCCCTCAACCAGAAAGGAGACTGAGATTGGAAATAAAGACCATCCTCTGTGTCTGAGGACTGTGAATGGAAGCAGTAATGTTTTCAATTTGAGCTCTGAGAGCCATAATGGAGCTCATTCTACACCACCTAGATACTGTAGTACTGTTGGCCTTAAAGCCTTAGGATTCTATCATCCTTCGCCCTCTCAATTCCTCCTTCTTTATTTCCCTCTGTGTGCTGTTGAAGGGATTAATTTGTGGAATAAGAAGACGGGTTCTTGTCGAGGAAAAAAAGAATTGTGGAGGGAAGAAAAAACGGATAAATGGATGAAGAGGTGAGGAGGAAATGAATGAGTTTGTGTTTGACTTTAGGTGTTAATTCAAACGAAGGCCCCCCACATCTGAATGACACCTGTTTGAAGCTGTTTTATTCATTCACAGAATAAGAATTCAATTTCATAGCAGAGATCGATTCTCACAGCAATGTCCCGGATCTTTTACAATGACATAGAAAAGAAATAGAAGAATGATTTATGTCATGAAATGTAATCTAGGTAAATGTCTCAGCAGGTTTTCAAGTATACTTTCAAAAGATTTTTAAACACTTTTTGTGGAAATAATCCTAAGAGGGGTACCTTATTGACCCAACAGTAGCAGCTATACATTTAACCTTAACAATCATTATTAAGCTTATTGAACTTGACAAATTGACTTGCATATCCTTAAAAAAGTGTCAAAGGCATCATAATATGATCTGAGAAAGAAAAACCCAAAGTCCCAAGGACAACCAGAACATTTTTAAAGAATAAAAGGGTCACAATGTCACAGCTTTTATAGACCATGCTCCTTCTTATAAAACTGTGAGTAAACATGGAGATGAAATAGTTTGTAGAGCCTTTATTAGGACACATGTCAAACTCAAGGTCCACAGACCAGCTCAAGCTAGCCGTGAAATGTTTTTGGCTCACAAGATAATGTAAAAAAGTAGCTTAAAAAAATAGTATCCTCTTTTTTATGATCTAACAAACATTTAGGTACATGTAGGTACACAATGCATGTACCACAAATCCAAAACTGCACTAACATAACTAATGTGCCACCATATCAATCATCCCTTTGTGAGTGTGGGACCCCTACCCTATGTTCCTTGTTAGTGTTCTCAAAGGCCACGTACCTGAAACTTCAATAGACCTAAGGAAAGATGGAGTCTGACAGACAGGGAGTTTTGAATGAGGTGGGAGGCAGACCATCTGTCCATCCATCTATGCATCGGTTCGTGCTTATCTGTACTTGGGTCAAAGGGGCAACAGGTCCCTTCACATTTCTTTGGATTTGTCTCAGGGTCTCCCGCAACTAAAACTTGCACAGAACCAGAAAACCTT
The DNA here is from genome assembly GCF_001649575.2 of Kryptolebias marmoratus. NCBI lineage: Eukaryota > Metazoa > Chordata > Actinopteri > Cyprinodontiformes > Rivulidae > Kryptolebias > Kryptolebias marmoratus. Next base: position 10,728,229 of record NC_051438.1, read on the forward strand.
CACGAGGCGGCTCCCAGGAGGCATCCTAATCAGATGCCAAAATTGTTAAATCCAGAGGAGCATTTAGATGAAAGCCCTTATACTCCTTCAAAATTACAACAGAAATTTACAGTCTGATTTTGAATTCAAAGCAATAGTTCTGCTCTACTGAAGTTGGGTTCAGAGAAACACCTTTACATCACCATCAATTTTGCATTACATGGGTATTTACATAGAATTCTGTGGTTATTTGAAGGTGCAAATAGCAGCAGCAGCAAACTGCAAGCACTTCCAGTGTAGCACCTTTATGTGAATGTCAAGAATTTTTGCCCAAATAACCATGAAGGTTTATAAAATAGCGCAGGCATGAACCTCTGTGACACTTTTAAGATTGAAGTTGTTTATGATGCTGCAATCCCCTTTGGTCTCAGATGCATTTGAACTAGCTGGGGTTTTTTTTTTCAGCTCCGTTTCTCCAAACTGAGGTTGTTCAAAGTGTTATCTACAACAAGTAAAATATCATTGTTCATAACTTTTTTCCCTTAACCTCCACTTCAAAACATCTGAACTATTCCTTTGAAAAATAAATTGTATGAATCCATGCTGCATTCATAATTGTGATTTTATGCGATCAAACACTGTGAAATAGTATAAAAGCACATCCTTGAAGTAAGAGGAATGATTCTGCAGTCCACTGCCTTTTGGCTATTACCCTTAAATGATGTAGCATAGCCACTTAATGTGATGTTTAAATTGAAAGGCTACGATGAAAGGAAAACACTACACAGGTCATAGGATACCAGTCATGAGCAACTAAAGTCCTTGTGCGTGTTTGTGCTCCAAGATGAACGTGTGGGTCCACTTCACTTCCAGTCTTAAAAGCATGCCAATGTTAGAAAGCTGTTTAAGCATTCAGTTTTAAAGGATGGCTGATCTCAAGCATTTATTTGTCGCTGGACTGTGACTGACACTTAAGGTGCAGCTTGATAGGACTACAAGGACACAGCAAAAATGAACCGCTGTACCAGTATGTGAAGGAGCTACTATGAAGGTAGAGCACAGGTTGATGTTCAATTCAAGCACACTGGTTTATTTTTAAGATTAACAGAAAGTGATAAAGGCGTTGTGTCATTTAAGAGACCCGGCATTACTGTATCAAGAGTGTCTGATCCTTTAATTCTATTTACATCATAATATCATTCTTTTTTAATCCAATGCTTATGCTTCACACTCAGTTTAAAAGACACATAAAAGGCACTTTTACTTTGTCATACAAGCTTATTATAAGAAACAAAAATCCACTTGGCAATTTATACAATTGCTCTGGAACAACTTCTCGATTTAAGCCACAAAACTATTAACTTGCACTTGTTGACATGCTTAAAATGTACATAAAATGTAAGTCTGTATCACACTGAGCTGTGTCTGTTGATGACGAGTTGGAGAAATAAAACTGAGAAAAGTTTCATTTGGAATCACAATGAATTGGTATCTACAACTTGTTTACAAAGCGTGAAAAAATTGCAGTTTATGTGATATTTCTGCAAAGGATGTGCTAACTTATTTGTCACAGTTTAGTCATAAAATGTCTTAAATTTGTCTCTTTTGTGTCTCAACTTCATCACAGCCCTTTAAAAAGATCAAAGTTAAGAAGTAAATCTCAGCTATGATCCAGTTTTCTGCACCTATTAGAAAAACAATCTAATACAATGCATTTACAACTATAAGCAACTTATATTTCTATCTATGTGTGCTGGTGAACATCTACATGCAGGGTTTGAAGTCCACACTGTTTTGACTATTAAGGTATGTGTTAATGAATCTATTTATCGAGCCTCGTAGCTCACACTGAAGCTTAAGATATTTATTCATTACATTATTTTAAGGCTATACTTGTATTTTACTGATTGTAAACATCCACTATGAGTAATACTGGAATAAAGAAATTATTATTTGTTTGTATCTGTAGAGTGTACTTGAAGAAAAATGGTTTTCTGTCATAGTCTGGTATTTTCAGTTTGTTGTTTTTGATTATTGTCTTGTTTCTGTCATGGTTTGGTGATTTCAGTTTGTTGTTTTGATTATTGTCTTGCTCGGTTTGTGTTATTGTTTCTGTTTAGTTTTTCCTGTTCATGTCTTGTCACTTTCTCCTCCCTCAGTAACTTGCCACGCCTTATTCTTCCATACCATGCTGTTCTGTTACATTCCAGTCTTTCATGCCACACCCACATTACCATAACAACTCTATCACTGCCACCCATCTCCACCTGTTGTCTATCTTCATTACTCACCTGTGCCCACTTCACCTGATTGTCCCCAGTGTTTATAACTTGGTCTTCCTCTCCACCTCCCTACCGATTCATTGTTGCTGGTTAGATGTTAATTGTTTGTTTCTGTTCTAGTCTTGTCTCTGGTCCCTTCTCGTTTTGCCTTGCCTTGTCTCGCCTGTTTCTACCGTTTGGATTTTGGTTATAGTTGTTTTGCTGCCACGCCAGCCCTTTGTTTTCTGTTTTATTATTTAAATAAATTTTAGTTTCTTTGAAGTGAGTCTGCGCCCTGGGTTCATCTTGCCCTCCACCGTTACGACAGTTTTCCTTATTTGGTGAGCCCATTTTAGCTACATCAGCACATCAGCTGACATGTGTCAAAGGCAGCGGGCTAGCTTACGCTTTTCTGAAATCAACTGAAATCTTGTTCAGCAACGGTAAACAAACACGAAACAAAAATTGAACACATTTTTAAAAGAAGAACCTTAAAGCAGGTGATTTTTTTTTTTGGTTGTTTCTTTTGTTTTCATACAAACCCCTTTAGAAAACTCAAGGCTCATGTTTTTCAATTACTCAGGCCACACGGAGAAATGGTAAAGCTTTCTGAAAATGTGCCTTCACTTTAATTACAATAACTATGCAGATAACAACACATTGTAGGATCCCGAGGCTCCCAAAGTCCAACCCTGACAGAGCTAATCAGAACCTAAGGAGCCAGATGGTTCATTGCAGATGGTTTGTTGAAACATCTGTCTGTTACTGGCATTCATGGCCAGCATTAGCCAGTCAGATCAATGGAATACAGACAAGGTATGTTTGCAACTGCATACTGTACATAAACGTTTTTAGGTAAAACAGAAAATAGGACATTGCTCTTAATCTATGATTTACAGTTGACAGAAAACGCTTTAAAGTTCAATGATGGTGAGTGGATCAACCCAATTTCCTGCTCTTCTATCTGAGTTGTTTTTCTCAATCATCATGTGTTATAATACTGGACTGAATGTCTGCCTTAATTCACTGTTGGAACTTGAAGCCATCAGGACCCTATTTATGGGAGCTGCCATGTTGTATTTCTGGGACCACAGTCTGCACATTAGGGACTGTCTACTCCCCCACTTGGCCTTTCTTTTAAGCATGAAATAAGTAATTACAGCTACACTTAATTGGGGAAAAACAAATCTTAACATACAGCAGCAAGGTAAAAATTACATGAATCAACAAGTAAACAACGGAAAAAATAATATGAGGTGGATTTTTTGTTTTTTGTTTGTTTGTTTTTAATAAAGGCAAAGTCCCATCTGTTTACACAGAGAGGTGGGACTTAAAACTGATACCGGGTCTTTCCTATAAGGACACTGTTCCTCTTCCTTCTTCAACTTTTGGAAGCCCGCATGGGGTCCAGTATTATAATATACAGCTTGCTGATGTTTTTCTCCTCACAGAGCTTATATGATTGATTGATTGATTGATAAACACACTTTGTCTTTTTAAGTTCGAGCTGTCATTTTATCAAACCCTCATTGTTATGTATACCTGTTTTGGATTGTTGAATTGTTTCATTACCAGGCTTGTCAAACCATTGGTGTCATTTTAGATAAAAACAAATAAATACATAATAACAATTGTCACATAACCCACCTGTCTCGGTGGCATTTGGATCCACTTCCCCACCATGACATAACAATATGCAGCTGGGTAAAACTAAAATCTTGAACCAGAAATGCAACTGTGGTGTTTAAGAATCCCCTTTCTTTAAACAGAGGTTGTGGATTGGTTTGGTTTCTTGCTAAAAATACTTTATTTTTATTTATTTATTTTTCCTAATTGGTTAGGACAGATTCGCTAACCAGTCAGGTGAGTGAAAACTAAAGAGAAAAGCAGTCTTAAATTGCATTCATGTGAAGACAAGCTTGCTGTGAAATATCTCACACGGTAACTAACATTTTGTCCAAATGAAAAAATAAACTCTTTAATTGCTAAGCTTGTATGAAGGACAGGCCAACCAAGCAGATTCACACAGTCAAGGAGCCCTCAAAAGAAAGTATGATTAGTGTTAATGCTTTGCTGGTTAGACTTTCTTTTGAGTGAAATAATTTGTTACCAATCAGTCATCACATTTTAAGAAAGAGTTTGAGTAAACCCACCAAAGTGTTTTACTTTTCAAAAACAGTAGAAGCCTTGTAAGTGTATAAATTAAATCAAACTATTTCAAAGTGTGTCAGCTGTGGGAAAAAAAAATATTGGCAGATATTGAAATTCTATGGTTAATTTTTTTACTGGAAAAAAAAAGAAATGCAAAGACTATCCAGTCAAATACGTAAGTTCCATCATCTTTAGCTAATTTGAACTCCTGAGCCCTAAATTTCTTTACAGAATTTTGTTTTGAAACTAAAAAAATGTTTTAATGTGTATCCCTGGCGACATTATTTGATCAGATCAATGATTTATGTGATACTTAAGCAACAGTCTGTAGTAATGCCAATTTACAGAATATATTGGCTGCTGGTGTATGTTCAGTAGTAGTAAATCATGAAAATTATTGTGTTAAATCCAAGACGTGTAAGTGATCAAGAATGGACAATACGGTGAGATTAGGGGTTCCAAGGTGGGGGGTGAAATCAAAATCCACTCAAGGACCCTATAAAACCTTGAACCACCTCTGATTTATTGATTATAACACCTAATCAAAATCCACATACTCACAATGAAGAGATTTGTTGATTATTTTTTATGTTAAAAAATATTGAATTAAAAAAGAATAAAAAGAAAACAATGACTGAATTCAGTGTTCAAAAAGGCTGCATGATGCCATAGCTCTCAAGTAAATCATTCATTGATTTTTGTTTCTACCTCCTTTGCACATCTTAGTGTCTCAGAAAAAAGCTTAGGCTTATCCCATTCCTCGTTTAGCATCTCACCCAGAAGGAATACGACTCGAGAAAACTCCAGGAAATGGCCTGCACAGCTAAGAATCAAATTGGAGATCTTCTTGCTGCGAGAAAACACAACAATAAGATCATTACTAATCAGGACACCGTGCTACACTCAAAGAAGAACACTTGTGATCAGAAAGCTTCAAATTTTGTCAAATTGGATAATCAAAAATCTGGGACACGACTACACACACATAGGTGAATTATTCTAATTCTTGAAGACAGGATCTACTTTGACCCAAGACAGAAAACCAGTTTCACCACACTCATACAAATCTTACTCATGTCAAGATGATAGATTACTTAACATCGAAAAGAGTGACGGCAACTTGATATGCAGGAAAGGGATAAAAGTGATGTTGTAAAAGATAAATAAATAAATAAAACACTGTATGAATGCTAAAAAGGGAAGCAGTAATGAAAGTTTGTGTTCATTTAAGTTTCCTGATAAAGCTATACTGTCTAGGCTCCACTACAAAATGACAGGTCTTTTGTTTTGTTTTTTCTGCAGGTCCAGAAACAGGCTGTGTGTAGCACCACTGCGGAGATGGCCAGCAGGTTTATCTAAACTGACAGAGATAAATCTCTCAGCAGAGGGCTGGGTCTGTTCAGCTGTCCCCCTGATTGGAGCCCACAGTGGGACTGACATGAAATTATTTCAGGAGATAATTAGTATTCAGTTTTTAACCACAGTGCCAAATGCCCTCAATCTTATGCTCCAACGCGCAGCTCCACATTGTCCACATAAACCTGTGTCACTGATAGGGAAGGAGAGGATAAACAGCGGACAACAAGGAAGCATGATTAAAAAACAAAAACACATTTACCAAAAAGTAACAAAAGAAGAGTCCGGTCTTTTTCACAGTTAGATTGAATATTTGAATGAACACTGATGTCATGCTCAGATGTGTTGTGAATGACTATCAGTGACTACCATAACAATTTTTATATCTATAAAACTGATTGAGTTATAGCTATTTTTCTGTTGGCTAATGTCAATTAGCTGTGGCAGCCATGTTGATTGACTCCAAAAGATCATCAGTTGTAGATGTACATCCACTGATCACTTGCTGAAAGTTTCAGTGAAATATATCCAGTGATTCGTGATGTGTTTTGCTAACAAACAAGACAGGGTTGACTTTAAAAGTTAATGTTAAAGCCTCCTATTTCTTTCTGTTTTTTCTTTCATACTAGATTTGCACCACAAACCAGGGTCCTTTTTTTACGCTGCATCAAAAGTAAAAATTAATCTTGATGACCTATCAGCAAAAATAGGATTTGACTGTCATATTAGAAATATTGTTGCTTTTATGGGCTATATTATGCAAAGTCATGCAAATTAGATACGCAGCTATCAGAGAAAACAACCCTTAATTTTGTCCTTCTGCTTTTCTTGTGTTTAGCGTGTAATGTGGTTACGTGTGCTGCCAGCAAATGAAAAGTCACTTTCACGGCATATTATTTTCTCATGCTGTTTACTGATCAAGTGGTGCATCTATTACCCCCACATCACTGTAAAATAAACTAACAAACAAGGAGTTTGTTCAAATATGATTAATTTTTTTATTTATTTTGGTGTATTGACAGCAATGCGACTGTTATGAAACAGTGACAGATTTCCAAAAGGACACCTCCCTAAAGCATTAATGTTATTCTTTCATCTGTTTGAAGATTAAATTGCCCAAGTGATGAGTTCCCTTAAAATAATCTCATTTTGACTCCTACTCTATTGATGAAAATACATAAAATGCATTACATACATGGCAATTTACAATTACTTTGGTGATGCCTTGGCACTGCTTTTCTCTCTCTCTCTGTCGGTCATTTGAGGGGTAAAGAGTAATTTACCATGAAAATCCAATTGCTTTAATCTAATTTCCTTTGATATAATTCACAACGAGCTCACAACAACAGAACGTTTACCAAGCTAAAACTGTGGAAATGTCCCCGGGGTGCAATTTCTGTCCAGCTACAGGTGCACGGCTCATAGAACAATAAATAACCAGCATCTGTCACTACTGGATTTACTCGGAGCAAGAAACACTAAAGACACTGAAAAGAACAGCAACTTCAAAACACTAAAGAGACAGTTCAAATCAGCTAAAGTTGGGTTTTGTGAAAAGGTTATGAGCATAAATATCTTACCTGTTGAGGATAGCTCTTTGAACAATCTCAGGTTGAGAACTAGTTTAATTTTGACTGGATTGATGAACTAACAGCTGGCAGGGTCAAGACCAAAATGGATTAATACCATCTTAAAACAATTTCAGTCTTGAAAACTATATAGCAGCTCCTGCAAACACCATTTTATAGAACTTTTACACAAAAGTGAATTGCTACAGTTAGCTGCTGCTGCTATTAGCTCTTGCAAATAGCCACAAAAGCTGGATTTTAGCATTGCAAGGGTAGAAACTAGCATGGCAAAACTCAGAAATCACTAAATCATCTTCTGCTTTGCTTGCAACTTGGTCAAGTTACCAGGCTAACAGCAGATTTCTTTATTTCTGTTCAGTGGGTGATTTTAATACACTGCTCCCACCCACTGTGGCAATAGAAATTGAATGCTAGAAGCTTTCTCTTCCAAAGACATTGATTTCAGTTTCTCTTACTGGTACAAACATGACTTTTTCTCTATTTATTTAAGTTAGCATTGTATGTTTTGTCTACTGTGAAAATAAAACCGAGACAAAGCTAAAGCACAAGAATGGTCTTTTGTTCCATCTTGTTTCTCGTGGAATAATCAGTAAGACTTCTTAATTGTTAATTATATTCAACTGTAGACTATTGTACATTTTATGCAATAAAATCGCCAAGATATTTCCATGTTTGATGGTTATTAAAAATATGATAATTGGCTGTTTTATTTAATTCTGTGATTACATTAATCACTCATCTGATTTAAACTTGATATCAGTCAGTTTTCACAGTGAAGCGCAGCAGGCAACTTGCCTTTTGCTTTTGTGTGGGTTATGAATATGAATATTAAATCGACCTGATCATGACTAAGAAAAATTTGGTTCACAGCAGGGTTCATCTTGCTTTTGCTACACGTCATTAAACCTTCGCCGCATTACTTACAGGCTGGAGTTTTGTTAAGTTGTATTTAAGTCTTTAAATAAACAGAAAACATCTCAGACCTGTCAATCATGAGCAGCAGAGGTATCTTAAGCTGTACTAAAATTCACCAGGAAAAAAGTAAAACAAAATAAATAATACAGGCTACTTTTGTGTTGTGGCCTTTTTCCTGTTGCTGACTTTTATTAGAAACAAAAGACACAACATTAGGTGAAAGAGCTTTGAATCTTTTCATTAAATATGTCAATTTTAATTTTTGTAGCAGCCCACGGTAACTGAAATAGACTACCACACAATCTACAGCTATTTATTTATTTATTTCCACAAAGACAGAAGGGGAAACAAATCTAGAAAACACAACACTGAACAGAACAAGAAGAAGAACAAAAAACATTGTCATCCTATATGTTGTTGGAGTATCTAAGAAAATTAAAGGGATTTTCTTCAAACGTGACATCCCGGTGTATTTCAAACCCAACAGGACTCTCAGACTGAGGCTGGTCCATCCTAAGGACAAAACACCCAAATCCAAACTGAACAGTGTCTGCAGTTCAGTGCAGCGAGGAATGTTCAGACCTCTATCTTGGAGAAACTACACAACTTCTCCACAGACGCATGGCTCACCACAAGAGGGCCAGCTCTTCAGGTCAAGACTCACCTATGCCTCAAGTATAAAAGACACTGTTTTAAAGAACAGAATGTTCAAATTTTGGACAAAGAAGACAGATGGTTTGAGAGGGGGCTGAAGGAAGCCATTTATGTCAAGTGAAAAAAGAACAACTTTAAGCAGAAGAGGAGGCCTAAGATTTCAGATTTATAAAACAATGGAGCATCTAATTCACACCTTTATGCATGTGACCCAAAAGCTCTATGTGAGCCAGGCAAACAAAGACCCTAACGCCTCTCCATTGTGAGGGGAGTTTAATGTGCAAGTGAATTAAGCTTGCATAATGGAAAAGCTCATGAAGCTTAAAAGCTTGGAACTCCAGACTCTCCACCATTGAACTGAAAAAGCTTCCTGGATGAGAAGCAAAACGTCTTTGACTACAGAACGGAAGTCAAATTGTTTTCTTTTTAGAATATTTGGATTTGCCATGTCCTGGATGACTGTGAATCTACACCAGCATATTTACTTGAGGTCAAAAATCGCTCCATTTGTCAGAAACACGGACCAATTATTTCCGTAGTTAATACATCTTCAGGGTCTTGCTTCAATTGCAAAACAAAGTCACAGTAATCTAACTTCACAATGATAGCTGATACCAAGACTCATCATATTTCAGCTCACTGAAATTAATTTTGTTAGATTTAGGCCTACTTATTTGAACTTATTAGTTTAGCCCAGCAGCAACTGATGAAGTACTCAGATGATCCAGTGACTTATAAATACCATGTTTAAGTCTAACTACACCAGACCCAGAAGGCGGGATAGCAATACTTTCAAGTGCCCTGTTGTAGTCCCCTTCATGCTTCACATTACTTCTGTGTTCCCCAAAATACACCCCTTTTTGGTGAAAAGAATCAGTGCAAAAAAAAAAGAAAAATGGTAAATGTTAAATAATAGTGGCACCATGCTTTAATGTCCATGTGTTTCATTTTATACTGAATATACAGTGTATTTATTTTTAAATCTGAGTTTGCTTTTTTGTTCACTTTTTCACAGACAAAGGAACAGTGAAAGAAGAAATGTGTGACTTCAGGAGATCCACAGAGAAAATGTAATCTGTAATCTGTGGATGACCTACTGTGCCATTTTCACTGTGGTCATCACATCATCACAAATAATTCAATTATCAATTAGTTATGTTTTTTCTAATACCTACAAGTTTGACTAAAATAAAAATATATAATAAACAACTATGTTACTGATTTACCCACCTTGAAAGGTGCTAGTTTGTTCACATGCTACATAATAAATTAATTAGTTTACTGAAATGCCAGAATTAGACAGACAAACAAAGCAAAGCATCACATTACAAAATAATGTAAACAGTCTCAAAAATACTCTGCATTTCATTTCATGATACATTTTATGTCACAATTTGATTTTCAGAGGCAAAATAAATTAACATTTTTCAATCTACCTTTATATATATATATATATATATATATATATATATATATATATATATATATATATACCTTACTTAATTGTCATTGTTGATTGGCAATGACATACTATAATGGTTTGACTACTAGGCCATACTATTTGGGGACTTTAATACAATACTGTAGGCCTATTTAATGCAGTTATATTGGCAAACACCTTAAAAGAAGCATTTACCACCAGTAAAAGTCAGGGGAGTGTTTCCTCCCTAAAGCATTGTGCAAAAGATTAGTACTAAGATGTGTTGCTTTCATCTATTAACCGTGTCTGAGCTGGGCTACAACTGACTCCTGCATCGGAGTGTGTAATTTATTAATAATTCAGTGCACCACAGGCCAGATAGGATGAGCTTGCATCCCGGATATGGCTCGAGGATCACCATTAGACCATCACTGCAATCGACAGTTCAATAGGTGGCAGCAACAGAGGCATGAGTTACTGCCCAGTTTCAATGAGTACTTGCATTCTCATATGCCACTGTCTCAGCTATCAGTACTAGATTATTTTTGGGTACATTGTCAGGAATGCAGTCTTTAACTACATATAGTTTACCCTCTGCTTTATTCTCACTAGTCTTTATTTTGTTCTTTTTACTAATACATTTTTGTAGCTGTCAAATACTTTCATTGTCAGCTTGAGGTAAACACTTACTTGTCATCTTTTATTTATTCTATTGTGGTACAACTTTTCTAATATTATTTACTTGACAATGCACTTAACTACTATCAAATAATGACTGTTTTAAACGTAGCTTAAAAACACTTTAAAAAATTAAAACTAGCAGTGCTAGGTGCAAGTGCTCAGTGTATGTATTGGGTAACTGCCTGAGTTATAGTAGTACTTGTTAAGATTGCTTAGCTGTGGCAGCCACCTTGGGTTTGGTTAACTCCAAAAGTTAATCAATTGTAGATGTTCAATTTGTGCAGTGGTTTATGAGATATTTTACTAACAGACACACACACAAACACATACAAAGAGAGAGAGAGAGAGACAGACACAGGTTATTATATTATTGAGTGATAAACATAGCTAGCAACAAGTAGATATGTAGTTGCTGGAAAGTTGAACTTGCCATCTTTGCTAAAACCACTTAATGGAAGCAGATAAGGATATAAAAAAACATCAGTCTGAAATCAACAGTTTTATGTCACAGAAATTTGATCCTCACTCTGTGCAGGCAGAAGGATGAAGCATTACTCTGAATCCATCTTGATGATGCCATGCTCCATGGCTCCTGGTGGAACTGAACCAGAGAAAAATGCATGCAGCCACCATGTGACCTACATGTTAAATCTACGCTCTCTTCCTTCCCGAGGAGTGTGCCATGCAAGGGGTTTCCTCCCAGAGGTTCAGGGGCTGTCCATGTGACACATGATGCCAAGTGGTCACACGTCAGGCTGACTGCACATCGAATGCGTGAAAAACTGCAGCAAGGGTGAGAAAATGGCAAAAGGTGTGTCATGCATTCCCCTGCAGCCCTGACACCAGCACTCTGGGCTTGTCCTGCTGCTGAACCAAACCGTTTCAGACAAATGAGGCGAGGGTGGGGCAGGGCAGCAGTTGTAAATTCAGGATGCTTCGATATCTTGTCTTCCCCAGGATACTATGATGGAGAGTTTTAGAAAAGCCTGTGTTTGCATGGAAAACCATAGCAAGCCATGTGCTAGAGTATCTTATTTTCCTCCACAGGTCTGTGAGTCCCTTCACAGTCAGACTAAATTCCCTCTGAAGCCAATCAGTGCGGGTGACCTGAACTAGCTGAGGGAGGGCTTTCTGCATGGACAGTCATACACACACACACATTTTTCCCAGTGGTTTATCATTTTTCAATGTCATTTTTAATGAATTTTAGACCACATCAAGTCATATCCGTCTCAAATCATAAAGCTCAATAATGAGTTGGAATAGATCCTTCATGGTAGCGGGGGTTCAGCTGTTACCAGTTTTGTAATCATAATATAATGGACATCACACCTCATGTGAGTTATTGGGCCAAACATTAACACCCACCTGCAAATGATGGATGATTTTAGTTTCATTGTGAAGAACAACTTTAAAGAATATCATTTGCTTTGCTAAAAACAATCATTATTCAAATGTAATCATTGATTAACTGGTAAACTGACATATTTTGTAAGTGAAAGCAAAAGGCAACACCAAGTGAAGCACGATTACAATGAATAACAGCTCTATTATGTCCCCTGTCCTCCATCTCTTGTTTCCCTTTCTCTTTGTAATCTCATTTCACAGGGGACGGTGGCGACGAGGAAGGAAGTTTTCTCTGTGGTATCACACAAGAGACTCCTCTTCCACAAGAGGAAAAATTAAGCGAATAAATAAAGCGAAAATCGAATTCCTTCAGCCGTTGCAGAAGAGCCAGCCAATGAATCAGCAGAATAAATTCTCTCCAGTGATAAACAAACATGATATTTCAGCTGGGAGCCACAGCACCGAAGGGCCGGTGTCGTTCTCGTAAAGTTCAGCGCTCTTCGGACCGTAAAAAGGCACCGCCTTCTCAATCAGAGAAGCCTTTGGCATGGAGGCCTTTACAGCTAAAACTGCGAGATGAAAAAAACACATGCTTCACACACACACATGCCCTCAGCAAGGATTTTAACACACTGCAGATATATAGCCTTGTGTAGAAAGCCATTAAAGTGGGATTTTGAAGTACAAGTGTCTTCCAACACACCGTCAACACACTAAGTGCTTGTAGTCTTGATTTACAAGATCTGATTTACAGTGATCGTGTATGCTGCAATAATAAAAACATGAAGCTGCATCCTGATTGGAAACATGTAAAAAACAACACAAAACACAAACTTAATTTCTGATTTTCTTTGTATTTTATTTTCCACAAGCATAGAGTGATGATATAGACTTGATGCCTGGTGGTGATTAAACCCATACATAACTGGAAACAGTGAACCATGCGTGTTTCTTTTTCTGTTGTGGTTTAGTGATGATAACAAGACAACTGTGACAGCCAGAGTCAACATTTATGCTGTTGACTTTAAAGGTCAAAATCTTGTTGCATGTTCCCTTTTTCACACCTTCAGGCAGAAGAACGAACTGCCGATGTGAGAGAGCCACTCAAGTGAAGTGAGACTTGAAAAGATGAGCTGGGGGCTGTAAACATCTGAGGAGTCTTTGGGGGAAAGCGAACACCCTTTTTAATATGCATTTCTTATTCAAAACACTTCTTTAAAGATTAGAAAATGTCAATTTGCTGTGGTGTTTAACTTATACACTTCATTTGACAGCACTTTGTTCACGATGTTTGTGTCAGATTTCTTTGGTTCTCTTGCAGATTTTATTTCTAATTCATTGAATTATTTCTAAACGCTAACTAAAACTCTCGCTCTGACTGGTTATATGCTTCCCCTTCTTTGGCACAGAGAGTATTTTTGAAGAACATGTCCAACTTTAAAGCTGTGAATCTCTTGTCAAGGAATTGGCATGTAATTGGTCTCAGTGCTTGATCTGTTAGAGCTTTAAAACACTTGTGGGGACATCATCTACCTTTGAAGACTGATATTGTGCTGCTGAGAACTTCATACGTGTTACTTTTTCTGTGTAATTATAAACTTGACATTTTCTACAGCTTGTATTAGAACTCACATTTACTCAGGTTCGCGAGTATAGGTGGTGACAATGTTTGAATTAATGAAAATCTTATCGGTACTTTGTCATATTTTCCCTAGCTGGCCATGTTTTTGCTACATAACTCATGTCCAAAGATCTGATAAAGCTATGGTTGGTGAAAACAGCTCAATCAAAAGAATGTAATCTATAACATTGAACATGGCTGAACAGTTGCTTAGCAATGTTCACTCATGGCAAGAAGGTTGTTTCAAAACTCAGGCTTTTCAGTGTGGAGTTTGCGCATTGTTTTGTTGTTGTTGTTGTTTTGTTTTGTTTTGTGCATGCACATTCATGTTACAATGAAGTGGTGATTCTAAATTGAACCTAGTTGTGGGCATAAATGGTTGTTTCGTCGCTGTGGCAACCTCTCCAGAGTGTAGCCCACTGGAGATAGACAACAGCTCTTCATGACCTTGAACAGGATCAAGTGGGTAAAGAAAATGGTTGGATGGATGAACATATGTTGCCTTTTTCTCAGTGACAAGTAATGCTTCATTCTTAGTTAACATGACTCAGTCTTACTGGTACTAGTTACTACAGCTATCCAGTTAAAATATAAACACTGTTCTTCCACCCATCTATTTGTTGTACCACCTATTCATGTTCAGGGTTAGGGTTATATCTTAGAGTGATGTAATTTGAGGATGTTAGATTATGAACAGAGCTTTTAAGGGCCCTGAAATCATCTGATCAGTTGTTTCTGGTCTTCCCAAAAACCGTGCGGAAGCTCAGACAGAGGAGATCGGGCTCCCAAACTTTGGAACAATTTGTCTTCTAATATTAGAAAGGCTTCCTTCACTTCCTGGTTTTAGATCTCTTTTAAAAACATATTTTCTTTTTCTGACATTTAACCCAGTGTGTTGATTTAGTTATTTAGAGGTACATTGTTCACTGTTTATTTCTTTTTTGAGATATTTTCATAAATTTACTTTGTTATTTTTTTATTGTTGTTTTTACCTTTGCCTTTGTCTTTTATGTAATTTATTTTGTACAGCAATTTGGCTAAAACTTATTGTTTTTAAGGGTGCTTTATAAATAAATAGACTTAACTCTGATTTCCAAATTGTGTCTTTGGCAAGGAAAAAATGCACTTTTGACACATTATTTCAAATATTGCTGTGTTATTACAAATACTGAGTACAGTATTAAGCAGGTAATTAATGTTCATGATGCTTTCAAAAAATATAAAAAATATATATAATATATAATAAATACTGCAGTGTGTCAGCAAATATCCAGAGAATTATTTGCAGATCTCACTCATTGAAGGGTTGTCCTGCCAATCGGCTTATTGGTGTAACACAGAACATGAGTGTATACCACTGCAGACAATGACCAAGTTTTGTCACAGTGCTTTTATCCAAGTTTTTGAACTCTCTCTCTCTTTTTTTTACAAATGCCAAAGAATGCTGTTGATTTTTTATTTTCCTTTTGCCCACGTGTCTTTTTTACAGGTACATACCCATTTTTATTTGAAGCAAGAAGCCGTATTTGCAAGTGAAAGAAGTCCATGTGCCCAAAACATCGAAAGAGCACCTATGTGAGACTAATACAAGGATCCAACAGTGCTTCCAAATATTTTGTCTTCAGTATTTTCTTCCTAAATAAAAAAGCTACAAAATTATATATAAGATAGTAGCTATTGAGAATTATTGTTTTTTTTAGTCATTTTGAATTTGCTTTAAGGCACATTTCAAAATAATGAAGTAATGCAACTTTTAACAATGCACTGTAAGCTTTTGGGTAGTGAGTACATTTTAAAATGAATGCTGTGTAAACATAAAGGGTATTAAATGAACTAGTTATGTTCTGGCCAGGACCAACAGGATGTCACCCATGGACCCTAACATCTGAACTTTCACAGCACTGAACAACAAACAAGCTGGGTAGCTTAACCGCAAGACATCAGTTTGAGCCCTGCTTCTTTTTGAACACTTTAACATTAGGTGACTTCAAAGCTGTCTGAAGCCTGCCTGGCCCTAAACCAGATTAAGTCAGTGGCTAGCAGGCTGTGAGGTTAGCTGAGTACTTGGAAGTTCTAGATTAGGCAGCTAAAGTCTTTCTGGCTCTGGGAAAGCAGAGATCAAGGAGAAAGACCTCTTAAAGCTACAACAATGTCACCAGTTAATATGTCACTGTGATGAAAACCTGTTGGGGGTCTTCCAAGAAACTTCTTAGCAATTACATGAAATAGTGTTTGTATAATAATTTTGGTGATAGCCTAAAGGCTCCAGCATACTCCATAAGAACTCAAGAAGTCGTGGTCAAGTGGTTGCGAGACGTTTGTTTTCACACACACCTTAAATAGTCCAAAAGACACTCGGATCAGAACTCCTGGGGAGCTCCTCCCTCCTCCTAAAGCGTTAAAACAGGTTTCTTAGATTTTTGCTTCCCTTACCGACCAGATATATTTATTAAACAGTCTGAGACAGTACATGCAGTTTGCCATTTGCAAAGCACTTCAGGCCACCACAGCCACGAGGAGCCGCCTGTGTCTCTGCGGCCTTTTTAAGTTCATAGGTGTATAAGTTTTGCTGGAACAGTTGTAAAGATGGCTGTATTTTCTAACAGCCTCAGCCAGCTGCTTCTCAGTGGAGTAGTAGAAGCAAAATGACTCCATTAAAGCTCACTGGCTTTTCCGCATAAACACACCCACAACAACTTCTGACCAATCACATGCTACTTGGTGCAAACCCCCGTGTGAAAAAGTTTGACCCGGGACTTGTGTCACAAAGGTGCGGGCAAAGCTGCTATGTGAACAAAAATGATGCAATTTTTGTTAAGCAATCATGTATCTGAGAGCTGACTTTGTGATTTCTCATGGAGTATGGAAAGGCCTTAACTCCTATACTGTAAGGAAACATGTACCCTATTTAAATCTTCAAATCTTTTTGAAAATTTAGAAAATTTAGAAAAGAACACATTTTGAGCTAGGGTTTCCAAGCATCCATTAAAACATAGAATTGTCCCATGCTTGGCCTTAAAATTGTGTTTCCAATTTTAAATCAATACAAAATGGGGTTTGGTTTGGATTTGAGTTGTCTTAAGCGCGACACATGTCCACATTTTGTGTGAAAGAGTGCTCGTGATTGGGTAAGATGTTAAGGTTCTAAGCCATTCATGTGCAGAGTAGGACAGGCCTGTTAGTTGCATTATGATGCAATTTGCAGATAAGTGAGCAATTATTTAATACCTAAATCAAAATATAGTCTCCTTGTGAAAAAATGCACAATTACGATGCATTGTTATGATAAACCAATCAGGAAATATGCATCATTAAATACTAATGAATTTACAGAAGGCAATACTACAAAACTAGATGACTGAATGAAAGGAAAAATATGAATTACACAGTAATGCATATTTAAGTATTAAGTATTACGTATAAATTAAAAAATGTGTAAAATGTATGACATATGCAAACAGTGACAAATTTTAGCTAAAACGTGTTCACCTCGTCCTGTACAGTTATTTAATTTCATTAAGCTCATCGGTTAACACTGTATTTGATTATCAATTTACAAATATAACAGATTTTTTTCTCTTTCACTTTATTTTATGTGAATGGGCAATAATAAATATTAAGCTGGAATTGTAGAATTTTCTTGAGATCATAATTTAAGTTAGAATTTACCACCACTGTTGCATCTCTTGACTCTTGGTGGTTGTGACCCTTAGTTCAGAGGCCTGCCTGTAATAGGTGTCTTTATTTTTCTGTATAAAAAAGTGCCAACCTTAATTCTAGTGCATGGTACAGGTTTAATGTAACTTTATGATCCCCATGTAGGGCCTATTAGGTCTATAACATGTAGAGTTTAGGAGTAAATGCTGATCTTTAATTGAAGATGTCCCCATCATGTGAAGCCTTAAGTAATAAAAACAATTCAGGAGTTATAATACATTACTCTCAAAAACACAGTTACAAGTGTAGGAGAGAACCTCACACATATGAAAGAACAAGTTCTAGATATGTGGATTTAGGTCGCTGTAGTTGAAGCTTTCTGTAGAGGGGTTCAGTTTTTCCTTTTAGAATCCTCTGCACAATGCCAGCAGAGAAGTAGTCCTCTGCAAATGTTCTTTCAACTAGATTTGAGGTTTCAACAAAGCCTTCATCAGCTTCTTAAAGAAGATCCTTACACAGCTCTGCTGTCATCTAATCTGGATTCAGTGCCATTCAGACAGAAAATGTTCTACTTCATCATCTAAAATTTTGCACAGTGTCAGTTTCTTATTTTCTAGAAGTAACCAGTGAGTAGCACAGTTTTTATTGTGGAAACCTCCTCATGTTGCATTTAAGTCAACAATCACTTATTCTATTGATTATAGAGACTCATCCCTGTGCAGTGATCTACTTTTCTGAAAGTAACACAGACAGAGATAAATAGGAAGATTTGAGCCATGTAGTCAGCAGTGACAGTGTGAGACAAGACTTTTTTTTTTGGAAATGATGAGGATGTGAGGGTTACATCCTACACCACTGAGTGCTGAGGGCTTCAACATTCATGTCTATAAAAAATCTGAGCGAGGAGTTTGTCACGAAAAATAAATCAAGGACTATCTCACAGACCTGAAACGTCACACGGGGGTTAAAGCCAAAAAATATGAAGGCTCCATCCCACCAGAGCATGTCACTCAAAATCGATAACAGCCGCCAACATTGTGAATGACTGAGCTATCATCCTTCACTATTTATAGCGTGTGATGCTCCATGAACCGTGAAATTAATAAATAGCATGCTCAGTAATTGCCTGGAAACCAAGCGCTGTGGCAAAGTGAGGTATAAAATCAGCGGCATCAGATGGGGTTTCTAATAAGTTGTCACATTATTGTCAATGACCTTCAAGCAATTAAAACAGGGGAAGAGTAAAGGAGTGAGAGACAGAGACGGAGGGGCGGCACTGGTGGTAGAACAAGGAGGAGGGGCTAGGAGACGCCAAATTGATAGAAAAACATGAGGACTCTATTACAGCAGGGGGATCTTCATTATAAAGCACTGACTGAAAGGTGGAGAGTGATCAACAGAGAGAAGCAAGTTCTGTCAATGGCCTGCTTTAAGTAATCTTTAGTTTACCTAATGGTAGTGACACACAGGGCCTTATAAAATTAAGATTTCCATTTACCAAACGTCATGGGGGTTAACAGAGAAAATGACTTCTTGATGAGCATCTTGGATGGGTTAACAGCACTTTGGAATAGCTACGCTGCAGAAACAAAGGAAACGTTACCTGCTTACATAAAAGGAAAAACTTTACACATCGTTCATTTGCCGACTCTAAATTTAACACTTGAACAACTGGCATTCCAAGGCAAGAAGTGAGCCGATAAAACATAAAATGCCTCCTCTGTGTGCTCATCCCACCCTAACAGTGGAGTCGTTCTTCTCCCCGCGCTCAACCAAATGTGATTTAGAGCTGCTTACTCCCACACGTTCCTTTTTTTCCCCTCTTTCACTGTGCTCCATCTTAGAAGATTTTAATGACTGATTGTTTGTGCAGGGTCATCCTCACATCATCACTTTCAACCACTACTGCAAACTGTTTGCTATGGATCAGGGAATCCAACTCATCACACTTACCGGGCTGCTTATTTGTGCATCATGCTCAGCCTCCCGCTAAACTTTCAGCATCCAGTAGGCTCTCTCAGGATGCAGCAGCTCTCAGGATAAAATCCTGCTGAACAGCCACATTAATAATGGCCATCAGGACGCAGCCGTCAACAGTTTGTTAGAAAATTAGGTACTAAATGACAGAATGAAAAGATTACATTTACATTTTGTCAGTGTGTGTAATGAGCGCCAGTTTGGGAAACACATAGAGTTTGTTGCCAAATTATTAGTTCTTGCTTATTAAAAAAATAAACATCACGACACGAGTTCTGTTGATCTGATTCATTAGTCTCTGGACAATTTGCCCCAAATTTCTCTAATTTTTCTTTGTGCATGTCTTCCCATCATGCCACATAAACTAGTTCACATTTCTCATTATATGTCATTAGTAGACAGCATTACTGAAAGCAACCTACAGTTATGGATGCAGGATTTTCAATTATGTTCATACAAAGGTGGATGTTACTTATTTTAATCACAAATTATTATTAAATTTTTTTCCTAGTTTGACTTATATAAATACACAACATTTTAAGCCTTTGTACAGCTGTAAAACAGCTACAACAATTAGTATTCTGCAGCTCCAAAAACACTTGTTCACACATAGTTTTGTTCTGACCTATTTAATTGCCTCTCGTTGTAAAAAAGAATTCATAATTGGTAAACTGAAGAATATTGTGTAGATACAGCTGCAGTCTATGCTTTCATTAAAGGGATGCAACATGTATTAGTGAAAACAGCTTCGCGTCATCAGGTCTTAAATCAGTGTTAAGGAGAAAAATGTTGATTACAATGTGTTTTTCAACCAAAAGCAGCAAAAATAAGCTTTCCATCCCTTTAGATTCAATGTGTACTCAGCTTGCCTACTCTTGTTTATGTGACAGAAAAGTCTGAATATCTGGTGCCTAATAATAAAGCACTGCTAGCTTCAAGTGGTGTCTGAACCCCATATCCATTAAAATGGTGTAGCAAACCCTATATAGTGTTTTGCCTGGTGGAGCGGTGGTTTGTATTGCCACCTCTCAGAAAATAGGTCCTGGATTAGACTCTTGATTTGAGTTTGCATGTTGTCCCCTGGTGGGTTTTCTCCAGGGTCCTTGTTTTCCTTCCATAAAAACAAGCATGTTAGATTGACTGATTATTTTAATTTGATCTTAAATATCCTACTTCTGATCTCTGAGGGTCTGAGTGGAATTTTTAAAACTGCTTTTTTTCTCTTCCTTTTGATCAAGCAGCCTAACATGTAATCAGGGTACATCAATGCTTATGCATTGTCACTTGCTTGCTGTGACTTACAACACTTTTACATGATTCCTGTTTGGCCATTATCCTTCCATTCTGGTGACACGAGTGAGGAAATCCAGCCTTCTTTAGACACATACATCACAGTAGAAACATCCTTCAAAGTATAAATAGATCATGAAAAACTGGATTTTACATGACTGAACACTTATAGTTCTGGATTCTTTTGAATATAACTTAAACTTTGTGAGCAATTACTGCTTGTTTGATGCTTACTTTATAGTCTGCATTTCTGTCTGCTTCTCTTATAAAGAGTGGTGTCACGGAGTGGCAGACCCATGTGTGTGGTTACCATAGTGATGCTAATGAGGCACTGGCAAAAGCTTTACATTCTAAACTTTTCACTTCTTAAAAAGTTTCTATATCAGAACATAAATAATCTGTCATCTTAGATTTTTCCAGCAGTAAATCTTAAATTACTATTGGGCTTTATAGAAGAAATCTGATGTGTGTTGGATTTTGGGCAATAGCACCCTTTAAAATTTCTTCAGAAACTTGCTAGTTTATTTTACAGTTTTTGCCATCCTCATTTGCACCGTTTTTGATGGTGTTAATGGCTTCAGATTCAAAAAGAGCAAACTGTACACCTAAAAGTATGAGCATATTCACATATTACTGAACTATTTTTAAATAAGGCTTTGATAAGCTAAACATAAGTGTTGAGCGCAGCTCCTGTAATTACATTTACTTTTTATAAACTGTAGGTTTGTTGCTAAGTGACATCTTTTACAGCCAAGGGGTGATGTCGCTCTGCTGAAGATAGTCTAACTGTACAAAACTGAAGCAGCTTTAAAATTTAAATCCACATTTCTTTTTCTTATTTTGTCAGTATACTTAAAACTGAATCAAACAGATTTTTCTTCTCCTACAACTTTAAATGTCACTGGAGAAGTGAGACAAATCCACCTGCATTGAGTTTGGCAGCAGATCCTTTTGTCTGGAACGAACCAGCAACCTCACTCATTAATTAGTGAACCTCTCTACCTGTGCGCCAGCCTGCCACATTTCACCATGATTGATGGATCAGAAACAAAGGAGAGGGACCGTGATTACTGATGAGAATTATAAATACATTTCAATTAATGAAAACCCCATCGGTGATTGTTTCACGGGCTTTAAAGGTGGCGTGAACACACCGCTGGTGAATGCTGGGGATTTTGTGCAAAACGATGAGACAGCAGAGATGATACGACAACAGCAATCTCCAGCGCTATTATAGGTGAATGAACAGAGAACTAGAGTACTGAGGGAGGAGGAGGCTGAAGAGACGTGAGCGAGGGGCAGCTGGAAAGGGAGCGAAAGGCGAGGGGAGGATGTGCTCTTTAATAACCCGGGTAGCGGAGGTTCAGGAGCCAGACATGAACAGCCCAGTGGACACCAGAAGGAGGGCAATGGGGTCACTCGGCACTGAGGGGATGACATACAGCATCAACACCCATAGGAGATTGATGTGTTTCCCAGCAATCTACAAACCCATAAAAAAGGGCACGGTATGTGGGCAAGCTTAAAACCCAACACGGGAATTGGTGTGCACAAGTTCATCCGGCACTGTCATAACAATGCAGCTTGACAGAATAACCTAATAAGATCAACAGCTTCAGGTGTGGTGCTTGGAGTCTTGCTAAGGTGCAGGACAGTAAAGCCGGACTCTTCATTTCATTCATAGCTGGCGTATAGAATTTATAACACGCTATTAATCTCACTAAAAATGTCAGACTTTCTGTCACCTGTGTGCTCTGTTAAATTCATTCCTGCACTCTATGAAAATGTTGTCAAAAGGAATAAAAAACTCTTTATGTGTTGTGTGCTCTGGGATCAACTCTTGAAAGAGATACTTCGGACTACTTGAAGTGGAGATCTGTGGAAAGTTTATGAACGCTTAACAACTTTCCTGTTGTAGACAGCTCTTTGAACAACCTGTTTGGAGAAATAAGAGTTTATTTCTGACCAGACAGATGAGCTAACAGCTAGTGTCCGTGTTAAAACAGCTCCAGCTTTTAAAAGTTTTATGGTAGTTCATGCAAATGCTATTTTAAAAACTTTTACATAACTGTTAATGTCACATTACACAGTTATTCCAACAAAAACATTACAGTATTTCCACCAGAAGTGCCCCAGCCTGCACCAGAAGTGTTAAAGCTAGCACCTGCTGCTGCCATTTGCACTGGCAAAAACACAAGAGATGCAACAGAACAACAGGGAACATATAAAAAACTAGCACTATGAGCAACAGTAGGACCGAACAATGAGCAGTGAAAACAGAGAAGACGAGGGCAAGGTGATTACTCGGAAGAGGCAGGTGAGCTGGACAACAAGGAGAGTTAAGAGAAACATGGCAGAGACACAGGGTAGCAACGTGATAAACTAAATAATAAACAACTGAAAAAAAAAAAAAATACAAAGGAACCACAGATCAAAAATGAGTACAATATAACCTCAAAAGCCCACAATCGTAACACACTATGGTCAGGTCCTCGCTAGGACTAGCCATCAGCTCATTATTTTGACCTTAGTTTGTCAAAGCTCTATCTACAACAGATACAATAATAATTGTTTATGACCTTATATTTGTTCATTGCCCCTTTTCAAAAGATCTCGAACTATCGCCGTTAGATCTACATTAATTTGTTTCCAACGTGTTCTGAAACGTGTTCGTGCTCTCTGCGGTATCAACTCATTTTTCACTTTTTTTTTTCTTTTCTCTTAACAAAAGTTTTCCAGGTCTGATTTGACTTATTTTGTTTATTTCCTCCCATCTTCACAAAATGCCTGAAAGTAGATTTGTATCAACCATCTGTTGAGCCATATTTCATTTGTTTAAAAAAATAAATAAATAAAAACAGTGTCATCCAAGGCATGGGACTGTTTTAATACGCCTAAGGCATTCAAGTCTTTGATTAATTCCTACTTGTGTTTTTGCCTGTCTGTGTGTGTGTGTTTGTTTTTCTGTCATGTTAACAAAATATCTCATGAGTCACTGGTAAAAGTTTAATGAAACTTCCAGAAAGTAATTACTGGGTGTAAATCTCTTGCTGGTTAACTTTGGAAGTCATTTGAATACATAATAGCTGCCACAGCGAAACAAGCTGAGAAAACACAAAACTAGCTTTTCCTCAGTTAACTTTATAGTTATTGAGCTAAAATTTGCTGTGGTATAAGGTGAAGTTCATCCCCAACTTATATTTAGGAGCTAACTGATTGCACAAAATCTGTTCTTGTAACCTTGCTGTTAACATTTGGAGTCAACTGTCTGTCTGTTAGCAAAATATCGCATGAACAACTGGACAGTTTTCAAAGAAACTTTCAGAAAGTAATAATTGGATGAATGTCTACAACTGATTAACCTTTGCAGTTAATCCAATTCAAGGTAGTTGATACAGCTAATCAACTTTAGCAAACACATAAATGGCTGCAACTCAGTCAATTTTACAGATGTTGAGCTAAAAATCTGGTATGGTAGTAGCTGAGAAGCATCCTCCACATAGACTCTTGGAAGTGACACCTCTTGAAAGATTTCACATGAGATTTCACACAACGTCACTTACAAAGTTAGACCAAAATGGCCATAATGCTGTCCCTCCTCATCATAAAACGGTCTTAGTTTAAAACTCTGGCATAAAAATTGGCAAGCCTTAAGCATTCCTTCAAGAAATGTTTGGCCTTTAATTTAAAGATATAGTTTGTCCATTTAGATGACAGTCTAAATGTACAACCTGAAAGGAGTTGTAAAAAATTAGCAGGATCAATGTAAAGGTTTAAGAATCTACTGGCCCCATATGAGTCAACCACAGCCGCACGTTGCCAACAAGCAAACCACAGCCTTAATATGGCCACCCTTCACAAAAGACAGTAATCTATTCTAAAGACTCCATCTTCAAAGAACTCCAGCTGACTTTCTGACACCTACCTGCATGTGGGAAGTTGAAAAAGCAGTTTTCCGTCCCTCCGAGCAGCATTCGTTATGATGACACCCCTGCACGCACATGATAACCTCCACAAAGATGCCCGATTAAGAAACACATCTCACCATGCATACAGTGCGCAACAACCCTTTTGTCGTTACGTAAACAGCGGAAGATATCTGTTGGACTTTAAGGGTCAGTGTCTCCCATCGGGTCTCTGCGTGTCCCCGTCTTTGTAAAAACCATAGTATTGTTCTTAGTGCTGCACTGGAAGATCAAAGCCCATTTCTGAACCGCGCTGCCTTCTTTCAAAGCAGTCGGGGCAGCTGCATGAGCGTCTTCAAAGGGGGACAAGTTTTATTAATCACCGCAGTCAGTCAACACTGTAAAGAGGTGAAAGGAATGCATTTACGTCAGAACCCCGGTGAGCTTTGATTATGCAACATTCATAGGGAAAGATGTAACGCTCCCAATACACAGAAAAAACAAAACAAGAGAAGAAAAAAAAAACAAGGTTTTCGACCCAACAAGCCTGGGACGAACTGCAGTGGGTTGTAGGAATTCAAAATCACCTCAGCTCAGTGTGTTCCTCCAAAGTTTTGTTCTTACAGGGAAATATTGATCTTTTTTTTTTCTTTTTTTTTTTTTTTGCTCGTGCACCTGCTTTCACTCAAACACAGTGGAGCTGTGCGGCAGCGTTATTCCCATTATGCTTTGTTTCATGCTCCAAACACTGTGTCAGCCTGGGCAGTAGCTGGAGGAGATAAGTGAGTCAACACTGCCTCCTGTGGACTCAGACTGCACATCCGGAGATATACTGTAGGCACCTGCAGTACAGTTCAGAACAGATGCTGCAGTCAGAAAAAAGAAAACGAAGAGAAAAAAGAGGAAAAAAAAAAACTGTTCATTATCTGCAACTCTTGAACCTGCGTGGATCCCTATATTGAGCTGCTCTCGCGCAGGCAGACTTTTATCCCGTTAATGTGGTTAATCAATTAGAAGTCCTCGTCCCCCCGAGGGTGCTCACATTAACTTGAGTATAGGTTTTCACTTAGAGAGGATCAGTGATCTCTGCAGTGGCGTCCCCCTCCAGACTTCTTTCATTATCTGAAATGAGAGCAGATTGAAGGTGGGCACCAAGGTGGAGCAGGTTAGGGGAGAGATTAGGTTTGAGTGGGTCACATTCACGTCCCATGCCACACCTCAGCAGCAACGTCTCCCCACAGCCGTCAAATATTATTATCCATCACTGTCATCCATCATCTTTTGGCCGATAAAGACAAACGACACAAGCTGGATTTGGAGAATATAAAAAGTGGTGTCGAAAATGTAAAAGGAAAATTGCAATAATATAAACTTCTTGATCATCAGTCACCCCAGAAATCTATTCAAAATGTCTCATAAACTCTCTGGATCTGTCTTGTCCATACAAATGTGTCCATACTTGCTTACAAAATTCGCTATTCAGTATTTACTTTTTTGTTAAATCTCCATCCTTGACCTCATGTTTTTTTGTCTGTTGCAAGCTTCTTTTGAGGACATCGTTAGACAGGGTTAGTTTCACTTGATACTTTATTATTACAGCAACTAATAAAGGCAGAGTTAAGCAATGAATTAAACAATAAAACAACATCAAAAAGACCAAGGCCTCGTCTACACTACTCTGAAAACTTTTAAAAATCCTGAGATTTTCTCCTAG
This sequence comes from Kryptolebias marmoratus, assembly GCF_001649575.2. Taxonomy (NCBI): domain Eukaryota; kingdom Metazoa; phylum Chordata; class Actinopteri; order Cyprinodontiformes; family Rivulidae; genus Kryptolebias; species Kryptolebias marmoratus. The sequence goes on from NC_051438.1 coordinate 10,754,746, forward strand.
GTTTGAACAACTCGACCACACAAACTGAGTTTTTGGTGAGAAGAACTGATATAAAAGGAATTAATATTTGCCAGAAGTGGAGAGTTTTAAAAAATCAATTTACGGGTTACTATGTAGGGCTAGTAGAAGATTGTCAACAATTATAACACAGCAACAGACAGGCTTATTATCACTTTGTGCTCAAGAAACTAAAGCAACACACACCTATTTTATGCGTCTGTCTCATTTACTGCTCAGACTATATGTTGAGAATGACTCTCAGCTACTACCACACCAAACTTTAGCTAATTATTCGTAAAACTCACAAGGTTACAGCTATTTCTTAAGTTCATCAGCTGCTATCACCACATTGAATTGGGGTGACTCTTAATCAGCTGCAGAAGTATATAACCAATTGTTACTTTATCAGTTTCATTAAAATCAATGTACATGATGGCAAAAACATTATTTCCCTTTTACTTTTGGTGGCAGGCAGGTAAAAAACATGAATTTAAAGGGTTTGATGTAGTGTAGACAGAGCCTAAACCCCTCATAAATCATCTTTTAGTAATGGCAGCAATCAGATCAAGAAGAATCTGCAGGTTTGGGCTGATGCTGTTCAGGCAGGTGAAAAAATAAAAAAATAAACCATTAAATTTTAGTACCTGCTTCAAAAAAGAAAAAATGTAGGCGATATAGGTTTATAGCCAATCAGTTTATGCATTTTACTGTTGCTGACACAAATTCTCATGTCATCACATTTACGGTGCATTTTCGCTGTAAGGAAGTTTTTTTTTGTATAAAAGTGACAATTTTCTCCTTTCAAAGTGAAGGTAAATAAAAGCCTCCATTTGTAGCTTTTTAATTAAGCTTTTTGTCCTCTTTTAATACACAGCTTTATGAGTGAAGTGTTTTTGTGACCGTGACACTCAGTCGTACTGCCTAAGCTTTTAGTCCTTTCTTGATAAACCTCGACATTCACTTGTATACATGTGATATCATCTCTTAGTATATATTAATGCACGTTCATAAAGCTTTTTTATATTGTAGGTAAAAGATGTATCATTCACCCATAATACTCTGGAAAAAATATTTCTGTCGACAGTGACTCATGCAGCTGAATCCTTCTACACTTTTGCCCTTGGGAAAACTTTATAAAGTTTAAAGGTTCATTATAAGAGATGTCCTCCTTGGAACTAAACACTGACATGTTGTCTGTTAGAGGAAAAAATAGCCATCCTGAGAGATCTGCAAAGCTTCATGACACTATGGTCCACTTATATACATCTCCTTTTTAATCTCAAAAAGATTCTAAAAGTGGTTCACAATGTGTGTCTCCTGATCATACAGTATTTTAGCACTTTCTGTATACAGGAATTTAACTCTCACTATTTCACTCATGTGCAGTTTGAGGGACATTGTGCTTTGCAAAGGAACTCTTTGGCATTCAGCAGGACGCGGGATTGAACCCTCAATCTTCAGGCTGGAAGATGAGCACTCTATCACTACAGCCGCCCACATTTTTTACTGAAGTGTCTGTTCTTATTGGGCCACTGAAAGCCGTAAACTCTTCAGAGATGATCTTTGGGGGAAAATTGCCCTTTTACTTTAAAAGAAACATGAATAAACAAGAAACATGTTTGGAGTTTATTAAAATGCAACAGACTTCACTGAACTGAACTGTTTGGCTCTCATCAACAAAATAACCAGATCTGCCACAAATTCAGAGGTGGTGGTTTGACAGTGGCAGGGCCTGGGAAACTGACAATTAACCCCCCCCCCCCCACTGAACAGCTTTCAGTGTTTGAAAGAATGGAAACTATGAGGGAGCTTCTCCTCACTGTCATCTCTCAGTTATTTTGGCAGAAATATTAGAACATTCCTGCCAGAAATGTTGCAAATATTCGCACCTGAAAATAAACTAGAAAGCTATGTGAATATCAGTGTAACGCAAAATTGATGGTGGTGTAAAGGTTTATAAAATAAATCCAGTCAGAATTGAACTGTATTCCTCCAAACTGAGGCTGTTGAAAGAGCTATCTGCAACAGATAAGATAATCATTTTTCATCACCTTTCTACAAAACCTCTTACTAAAACATCGAAACTATAACTGTAGGTCTTGAACTGGTTTTTGTGCTTAAAGTGTGCAGCCCTACCATTGTTTGAAACCATGTTCTGTCTCAGTCACCAGCTTATTTGTTGGCACAATTTAAAGGTTTTTGTTGTTGTTGTTTTAGTCTTCATCAAAACTCTCCCATCTTTTTTCTAATGTCACAGCCCTAAATACAGATATATACTGCAGGAGACAGTTTCAGTTTTTCAGAGAATCGAATTTAGGATGAATCTTTACCTTATTAACATGACTTCAACCCTTAGCTGATTCCAAAGTTAAACTCAGGTGGTCGAAGGTTAAAACCTTTGGAATCGAAAGGTTTTAATTGGCAAAAGATGCTTTCAAATGTAAAAAGAAAACTACAGCATGTCAAACTCAACCATTGCCACATCTTAACATTGTATTGAACAAAAGATCTTTTTTTTATTTACAGAAAAGGCAGCCAGTGCGAGTGTAGATGTGGGCTTAGGCTGGGATTTCTGAAATTTTAAAATACCAATATTGTTTGTTTTTTTTTACACATGAATCTATTAATGGTGAGCATCCTTAATGATCCGAAGGAGAACTTTGTCCAAAACACAGTAACAAGTGTGTAGTGCTGATACTGCCTTGGTTCAGGGACAATTACCAAATTTCATCAAGAATCGATGTCAGCCAACCAAACGCCTATTAAATAATGAAGACGGTGGATTTAGACTGCTGCAGGAAGCTGCTATTAGAGAGGAAATTACATTACCTTGTGCTGAGGGAGCTGTGGGGTTTAAGCTACCATTGTTTTCCAGATGTCTAACGCTTCATGGCATGAAAATTTCTGGTTTGTTTTAACTGCATTGTTTTTAAACTTCACCTCACCAAATCTCAGTCTGGCATTTCTAAAACTGACTAAATTACAGCCACTTTCATCTTGGCTAAGGATAATTAGCTGTGGTGGCCATCTTTAATTGGGTCGACTCAAAATATTAACCAGTTGTAAATGTACATGCAGTGTTTACTTTTGAGAGTTTCAGTCTGTTTGGTTGTTTATGAGATATTGCGCTAACAGACAAACATGGTTGGCACCAACAATTATTGCCAAGGTTTTAAGCAAAACTGTCATGTAATGTGTAGTTGTCAGAGTATGTGTTGGTGATGATGCTTAGCTTCTACCACACCAAACTTCAGCTCAATATCTGAACTACAGCTATTTTTTGAGTTTTCTAAGGTTAAATAGCTGAGTAAGCCATCTTGAATGAGGTTAACTCCAAGAGTTAATCAGTTGTAGCTGCACATTCAATAATAGTTTCTGAGTTTCATTAAAATCCAATGGTTCGTAGGATATTTTGCTAACAGACAAATGAACACACACAGATTATTGTGTGCTGCCATTATATTCTGTTTCTAATATTTCCAGAATGCATGTAACATACACTAGTTTTGCAGACAATCAAATTTCTTTGGTTAAAAAAATACATAACCCTGTATTTAAGCAACAGCTGTTGGTTAAAAAAATAAACTTTAAACCTTCATAAATAATTTTTTTTTTTTTTTTTTTTATTTATGAAAGTGATGATGTAACATACACTAGTTTTGCAGACAATCAAATTTCTTTGGTTAAAAAAATACATAACCCTGTATTTAAGCAACAGCTGTTGGTTAAAAAAATAAACTTTAAACCTTCATAAATAATTTTTTTTTTTTTTTTTATTTATGAAAGTGATGAAGCCACATGGATCAAAACCCGCCACAGTCCCTTTCTTACCTATCAGCTGCCTGAATCTCATCTGTCCTCCGGTCTCCATCCTCTGATCCCTTTTCCATCACCGGCTCTTTGTGCCAGTCTGTTCCCCTTTCAGCACTCCATCACGGCGGCTCGGAGCCCTGGAGATGTCTCCCTGCGAAGGAGTGATGTAGTGGGCTATGCTAACACACCCCTCTCGACCACTATTATTAACCAAGCCAAGCCCTCATTTCTCAAAGCAGGCAGAAACACTCACACACAATTACAAACAGATGAAAAAGTTTGGAGGGAAAAAAAAAAAAGAGCACACGCACAAGCACTTCATTCAGTTCTTCACTGGTGACAAGCAGAGATTGGACGCTTTCTTACGCTAGGATTAATGCAGCAACAACTACATTTGATTTAACTTCAATTTGGTAGTTGAATTAATGAATTAGCAGCAGTGCATTGCCGCGATGACAAGACGATTTTTTTTCTTTCGCAGCCCCACAACTCTACTAGTCAATGATAAAAGCAATATTATTACCACAGTATGCAATATTCAAACAAGAGATTTGTCATCTAATGAAGAAAATTACATTTCACCACATGTATAATTCATTGCCATCAACCTTAATCCAGTACTCAGCGCTGCATACGCAGACTGCAAATAAGAAGCAGAAACACACAAGTAATTCATCTGAATCAATAAACTAATGTAGATTAAAATTCTAATATATCTGCTAGATTTTAAAGCCTCTTTTTTGGGGGGTGGGGGGGGGCAGTCTAACAGTTTCTCAAAGGGTTGATGTGCTTGTGCATCCATCCTTACATGTTCACAATCCAGCTTTTCCTTCTTCTCCTCCAGCGGTGCATGACCAAAAATGTGTTTTATGTTATTTTGATGTGTTGTAGAGTGTGTGTTTTCTTGCTTGACTGAACTGCTGCTCCTTTATTAGTCTATCCCTATCAGCAGAGCTGCCATTCCTGCATGTGAGTGAAAAAAGCCTTCGCCTCCCAGTGGTGTGTATCGAATTCCTTTACCTGCTAGTACAGCTAGTGCTGCTAGCTAGGAAGCGGAGTAAATATAACTGCTGCCTCTCCCTATAGCCCACCAAGGCATTGATTTATATGTAGCCCTACTGCAGCTGGGAACCACAGATTCGTGAGGAGAGGGTCAGCTCATTTATAGGACAAAAATGTAGTCATTTCATACGCACGCCTTAGAGGGTTTTAATTCGGTGCAGACCAAATATACAGAAATGTACTCAAATCTGAGCCAGATTGTGACACTGTTTTATGCGTCTGCCCCTATCAGTAGTTGGAAAAGCAGAGAAAAGGTTACGCTCTGAACATTTGTCGACACTCGCATAAGTGCTTATTCCCCGGCGCAGTGTGTGTTGCAAGTAATTCTTCACACAGCAGGGCCCCACCTTCTGACACGGAGAACAATTAAGAAAAAGAGAGAGGAGGAGGAGGAGGAGGAGGAAACGAGAGACGACTGCAGACGTGTGTCTTTCACCGCCAATATTGAACCAACGCGGGAAGAGAAAACAAGGAAGTGTTTGGGAATGCGAAGGCGGCGAATAAACAGAGCGGGACAGATGGGAGGCCAAACGAGGAGCTAGGAGACGAGAAAGATTGAAGCAGACAGCGATGAGGAAGGAAAAGAGGGGAGGAAAAAAAATTAAAAAGAGAAAGAATAAAGGGCCCAGGTCGGGAGTACGCTCTGTCTGTTGTGAGAGGAACCTTGTTGAGTGAGCCAGTGGCTGCGGTGTCTGGCACAGCATCAGTCCATGTGATCAGACAACGGGTGTCTGGCTCATCACCCAGTCACTTTGTTCCCCCCTCTGACAGCCTCAAGGCCTGACTGCCTGACTGACTGTTAGCGAGAAAGAAAGGCAAGAGAGCGCGAGAGGCAGAGATGACGCTTATACCCGCCTCTGTTCGCTCTCGAGTCAGGAGCAAATTAGCAACACGAAGCCATTTAAATTATTGTGAAACGTTGACTAAAATTAGCTTTCCCAGGGGCTCGGATTGGAAAAAGAAGGAAAAAAAAAAATTTCAACAGTTCAAACTGTAAGTGCTCTCACTTCCTCTGTGCATCTGTCACGCATTTAGACAAAAATACACAGACGTACACATAAACCAGCAAGATGTATATTGGCTGTCTTTGCCCACTGCTCCACAGGCCATGATCCCATTGCCCAGATAGAATTCCTAATTGATGTGACAAAGTGCCTGGGAGTGTCCCGTTTCTCCGGAGTGGTTTTCTAAAACGCTGCTCTGACCTTTACCCCCCTCCTCCCCCTGCCTCTCCGTCCTTCTGTCTTGCTATTCCTTTCACAACCGAGTGCGGTCTAAATGGGGGTAAAAACAGTCTCTTGACATCCGACGGTCGGATATTATTATAATCGCGAAATATTGACTGTGGCCACGTGGCGGGCGGGCAGGGATGAGAGGACGAATAAAACATCAAAAAAAGCTTGGCCAGAAAGCGATGGTCTTTGCAGAAATGAAAAGCGTGGCAACGTGTCAGCTTTCATCTTGTAAGATAATAGCCCAGTCATTGCTGCTAAGCAGACATGGCCTCAGAGAGCAAAAGGGAGGTGGGTTTGCATGTGGAAGCTTTTAAGATCTGTCACTCTGAGAAACATGACAGCGGCGCTAAAAATAATGCCTGCTTATAAACTCAATGTCAGGGGCTCAGGGCGTGTTGGGTGTCTACTTCAGAGACCATAGCCTGAAAAAAAAAAAAAAAAAAGAAAGAAAAAAAAACAACAACATTTGAGCAAGTTTGTGCACATGCTCACACACAAACACGATCAGTCTCTACGTTACATTTCACTGTCAGCTGGCAGCTAACGGAGAATGGCACAAGCCGACCCCTTCTTTGTTTCCATGTATCTAGATGGATGTTCTTGTTGTGTTTGGTTTCCCATTAATTAAGTGTGGGGGTGTCGGTGTCACTCACTATTAATTTGGAAGTGGTGATCCACCCGGCATTGTTTGTCAGTCTTCCTTTATTATACCACAGCAATGTCATAGAAAATCATGATTAATTTGTTCAATTTAATGATGTTTAGTACGGCAACTTAATTTTTTATTTTATTTTTTTTAAATAGCTGTCAGCTTAGCACACGAGAGATTTATTTGGAGGTAAGCTTTAGAAGGTTACTTTTGGATATGCTAATTGTAATTTGGTTGCTGAAATGTATTTTTTTTAACATGTTACTTACTGGAAAAGAGATACTGACAGATTTTAGGAGACTTTGTGTTTGCTCAGTTTATTTCTGCATATGTTTGCAAGCAGGTGTATGTGTTTGCTTGCATATAGCGAGGTGTGAGAAGCTATTTTCAGAGCCAAAGCCTGAACACAAGTACTGCTCTGTCTGGTTTTTAAAGAATAAAACACTGCAAAGAAAGACAAATAATGTAAATAGATATAGTTGAAACAAAACCAAAATAAACGACGCAATGCAAATTGTTTTTCATGCACTAACAGAACATGTACCATAATCTGGCTGAAAATGGTATTTTTCTCTTTGATTATGGCTTTGGATTATGCTCATAGTTGTTTATCATTTCACTGATCAAATAAATACAATAAGGCTGCTGTTAAAATGACTGTGTGTTTATAGTCTGTTAGGCATGTGAAGATTACCCAATTCGTATCGATTCACAAAAGTGCACGTGCACAATGGACCTGGATCAATAGAGCAGCCCTGAATAATAGCAATTGGGGATTAAATTAAGATGCTACTGTTTTGTTTTGTTTTTATCCATGACCGAAAGGTAAAGGTGGACAATGTACATGCCTGTGTGTGTGTGTCCATTTGTCTGTTCTCCAAAATAATCTCATGAACCACTGGACAGATCTTAATGAAACTTTCATGAAATAATAATTGGATGAACCTCTATAACTGCTTACCCTTTGAAGTCAATCCAGTCCAAGATGACAACCACAACCAAATGACCATAGAAAACACAAAATGGCTGTAATTCCTAGGGTTTTACAGACATTGCGCTTAAATTCGGTGTGGCTATAGCTGAGAGTTGTGTACAATACAGTGGCGCCGGATTCATTTTCTAGGTGGGGGGGCCACCGGAGTGTTTCGTCACCTTATTAATTTTACATGCATCGGATCATCATCTAACATCAATAAAAACTGAATAATGAAACGCTTTTTCAGCTATGACTTTTTGTTCCAGTATATTACTATGAATAATGATAATTAGTTAAACCAACCAACAGCTTTATAAATGACCACAATAAAAGTAAACACAGGTAAATAACATGTGCACGGGCAGAGA
>NC_051438.1:10764445-10767733 GCF_001649575.2 Kryptolebias marmoratus
TTCATCCCAATGGTGCATTGGAAAGAAAATGTCACCACAGATGCTGTAAATACTGCATTTAGACCAGATGTGGCATTAAAAGACAGAATTCCAATGTCATTTTTGACAGAATTGTTCCAGACACGGACGTATCAGAGCCAGAGCCTTTTTTCATGTGTTAATGATCCCAACCCCGACTCCGCGCTATCGCATCTGCAGAAACCTTTTGGTGACTGTTATGACCCTGGACTGGAGCTTTAAGAATTTGGTCCAGATCTCAATGCTGTAGGTTTTATTTGTGCTTCTGTCTCTATATAAACACAGAGACACGTTAGTCACAGTCTTTGAGAGTCGCGTGCAGTCTGTGCAGCTGTCTGGTGGGAACACGCAGCGCACTGGCAGGGCCGGAAAGTGGGGGGGCCAATGGCCCCCTGGCCCCAGTGGTTCTGGCGCCTATGGTACAATACATTGTTCAAGTGCTACTCATTGTGTGAGATCTTTGCTTAAAACATACGCAGTAAATGTTGCAGTCAGTTTGTCTGTTAGCAAACTATTTCATGAACCATTAAATAAATTTTAATGAAACTCACTTAGCTTCATAAAAATGAAACTCTGGCATGAAAAGCAGTGGGGGATAAGCAAGCCTTCAAGGAATGCTAGGTCTTGAATTTATTATGTCTTTGCGTTGATCAAATTTGATCCATTTAAGTATTAGATGAAAAGTCTGTAGGCAGATTAATCTCTGCAAGTATCTACTTAAAAGTAAAGCAGATACATTGAAAATGTGTAGTGATGTGCACAGAAAATGTAGCTCCTGTACAACTGTTCTTCTGGTGCCATTCCTGCCGTGTAGTGGTAATATTCTTTAAGCCGTAATGCCTGTTTGGGAGGAGAACTGCAGAAGTACTACTGTAAATGGCAACAAACATTCTGAAAGTGTTTAGCAGCGCTGTTGATGTAATTATGGCACCATTTGTTTTACATTTGGACCCACCAAGATTCCAGAGATATTTAAAAAAAAAAAAAAATAGAACAATTGGGTTGAATGCATCTATTCTTTTCCATGCAGGAACGCAGGAAGCTGGTGACTAATCTCCAGCACTCACTGGCGACAGGTGGGGTACACCTTGGGCAGGTAACAATATATTTTAATTTTGAATATTTTAGTCTTTCATTTATCAAACTCTCACTCTCAACTGTGATTGTGATTTGTTTACAGCAGCATGTGAGTGTCAGTAAGAGGTTATAATTATCCCATTTGTAGGCAGTTATAAAAGACCCTTTTGTGAAAGGATGACTTGCGTTTTACTGTTTGTCATATGGAAAATGTATTTTGGAGCTCCCTGCTGAGTTACAGAAAGAGGAGTGAGCATTATGCCACACATAAAGGATCTCATAGGGGATCATTCCTTTGCTTTGTTTTTTGTTTCGCAACGAAGGTCTTTGCGTTGAATTAAATCTTATTGAATATCACTGAATGGTGAAAAAAGGGTTGAATCATATTATGTAGTATCAGGTTTTGCTGCTCATTTAACATATCAGACAGTTGGCAGTCTGGCGGGACACTTATTGTATCTGCCACAAACCAAAACGGCACATTCCTAGTCTATACAGAATGTGTGCATCTTTAGTGGTCCAAGCTTGCATGTCTGTGTCCAAAGGTGTGTATTATTTTGAATGTGCTACCATGTTCCTCTGCTGCCATGTGTTGAAACTGAAACCTGCTTATTCCCACTCCTCCAAAAAGTCTTGCTATGGGCCATTTGCATTCTGGAATGAGAAACTGATTCAGATTCAGTGACAGTTTCAAGCCCCCATTATTTCCCGTCACTTTCAAATCAAAATCAATCCCCCCCCCCAGCCCCTGTTATTCTCCTCATGGGCTAAAATATTTTTTTCTATAAGTGGGTCTGATGAAAGGTTTTTCTCTGCAGAACCTCAGAGGGCGCAGTATGCTGAGGCAGCTCTACATGCATTTGTATGTCTTAGGGAAACAGGCAGCAGATGTGATACAGGCAGGAGCAGCCAGCACTGACCTGAGCTGCCCCGGCTCTGCAGTGCTGCTATAGCATAGAGTGAGGGCTTTATATTAAAGATAACATCACTGTCATGAAACGCGCACACATACGCTGTAACAGGCAGGCGCACAAACACGAGATCACTTTTCTGTTGTGGAGCATGTTTGCTTGTAACATGCACTGTCTGAAGAGCTGTATGTTCTCCTCCCCGTGCTTGATCAGCCTGGATAAAATCTCGCTCTCCCTGCCGATTGCAGAGAGACAGTAGCAGAGAGGGGGGGAGAATACAGATCTGTCAGTGCCCGGTACAGACAGCTCTTAAGAGACTCAGGGTAATGGCTGTTTGTGGGCCCTGTTAAAAATCCTCCCCTGTTGCTGAGGCTTAGTGTCACTTAGGAGTGTGAAAGATGCAGCACAAACAGCAGGAACTCTAACTAGATGCCTGCCAACTGTAATGATGAGCTCTAGTTCAAAGAAATGGCAATGCTAATGGTCATTTAAAAGTCCAGCTGGCAAATTTTACCCCCTCTACTGGCCATTGTGGTTCATTGATCTCAATAGTTATTGCCTCAATAGTTATAGCCTCAACAGGCTTTGTTATTTTAAATGGACAGAAATTGCAAGTACGGTACAGTTGAGTGGGCAAATGTTTACTTTGAAGAGGGCCAATCAAATGATTTTAGAGATCTCAGTTGCTGTCTGGGTTGTGGGTTTTCCGTGGTATTTGGGAACTTTCTTGTTTACCTTCACCATTCTTTATATTCAGTGGTGTCTGTCTGTTTTGTCATGTCGTTTGTTTGCATTGTTGTTGCTACTAAATTTTTTTGTAGTTTTCTAGATTTATTTAGTTTCCCAGGTTTTCACCATTGTTTTCATCAGTGATCCCTGATGCCAGTTCAATACTTACCCGTCTCTCATTTGCCAATCGGCCCAGCGGCAATCACTTTGTAATCACCCCCGTCAGCATACATCGACTCCTTGTGTTCACCACACAGTTGTCACAGTGTACCATTTTGCTGTTTGCACCTTAGTGTTAAGTTTTTCTTTTTTCTTTTTCCTCTATTGTATTTGTTGGTTTCGTGCTGCATTGTTGTCCATTTTGGTTTTCCTGCCTCAATGTCTGCACTTTGGGTCCTCAAACTACAGGTGCTGGTCATAAAATTAGAATATCATGAAAAAGTAGATTGATTTCAGTAATTCCATTTAAAAAGTGAAACTTGTATATTATATTCATACATTACATACAAACTCATATATTTCAAATGTTTATTTCGTTTAATTTTGATGATTA
>NC_051438.1:10769047-10850891 GCF_001649575.2 Kryptolebias marmoratus
TTGAAATATATGAGTTTGTATGTAATGTATGAATATAATATACAAGTTTCACTTTTTAAATGGAATTACTGAAATCAATCTACTTTTTCATGATATTCTAATTTTATGACCAGCACCTGTATAACAACATGGCATTTCTTAGTTACAATCAAGGCTGCTTGTTTTCCTTTTTTAAGGGGTATCTGCTTGTGAAAAGTCCAAGTGGCCAAGAGAAATTTAAAAAAAATCACAGGCAGGAGAAGTTTGGCAGAAAATATTTAAAATGCACTTATGTTACATGGCAAAAATACTGGAAAGTTTGACCAACACTTTGTAACCAGGCCTGGTCTTTATTATGATCATAATTTCTGGTGCCATGGCTCTGAGTTAGCTTACTCAGAGTGAGGAAACTCTGAATTCTCATTTCCAGAATAGCTAATTACAAAGAGGTTAATCAACTCTGAGTATCTCAATTTTGTGTAATAAAAAGCCATCAACAATGGAACTCTGATACCTCAATTCACCATGGCAACCGCAGGAAAACCGATCTAGGCTGATTCTGAATACCAAGCATACTAAATACAGTACTTACCAAGTATGCAAGGACACAGTGCATTTGGAATGAAGGTGCTCCTTAATCTATGCTAGAGATATAATTCTGTTTTAATTTTTCCAATAGCCTAATTAGATTTTTCTTCGCCCACATTTGAATGAAAAATAAAAAAATAAATAGACCACATTCATTTAAAAAAGCTTTTCAGTCAAAGTGTCAATTTGAAAGGAATCTGTTTTCAGAAAAATCCATCTAAATCAAGATTCTCAATACCAAAAACTGATTTTATAGTTATATTAATAACAAAAAACTGCTTTAGATAGCTTACAACAAGCAAACAAAAAAGGTAAAAACTTACTTGACTGATCTTCTGTAACTAATGAAAAGGTGCTTTTAATTTAATAAATTTTGAATTATGCCTTTGCTATTTTCAGATAGGGTTTCTGCTGTAAATGATTCTCTGAGTCAGCTTGATGGTAGGTCACAACAGGTTTGATCCTAACTCAGTTTATTTTTTAAGTGATGCTTTGATTTATGAGCTTATAAAGTGTAAAGAATTCTACAGTTTACTTTTCTACTTCCCTCTGGCCAGATGTTGTCACTTTATGTCTGTATAATTTTATATAATAACCACTAAACACTACTGAGCCTCAGTAGATCTCTGTCTTGATTATTATTACCATCAGTTATAAATATGGGACCAATACTATATCATATCTACATTACAGAAATCCAGTAAAGTAGCTACACAGGCAAAATCTTGTTAAGACTAAGAAAAAACAAAGAGTGATGGATTTGCTTTGCAGAATCAGGGAAGTGGACCCAGAAGATCTATTACTGGAACGCCAGTTAAGGTGAAAGATGTTAATTGTTGGAACAATATTACAAATCCTAAATGTTGCATTTGTGGACTTAAACAAAGAAGAAGAAATGCAAATCATTAGTCTATATTTTGTGATGATTGTGTGAAATGGTCAACACTTATATAGCACCTTTTTTGATCTGCAGAGCTCGTTTTTTACTGTTTCTCATTTACCAATTCAGACACATACAGTGCTTCCTAATATACTGTATATTTTTACACGCTATATATAGTATTTTTATATTCCCACTCATTACACCAAAAAGCATATCAGTGGACAGTGAGAGGTACAGCGTATTGCCCAAGGACACCAGCACACTGCAGGGGTTGGGGATTGAACCCCTGACCCTCTGATTGGAAGACGACCTCCCTTGGTGAAAAATTAACAACTCATGTTGGACAGCTTGTTTCAGATGGAAGCAGATGGGTAAAAACTCACAGTATCTTATAGAAAACCTGCCAGCAAGCAGGTTTAGTTCACAGAGTCTGATACTATGGTGATAGACTCTGTTTTACTTACCTCACTTTCTGGAAAGGAAATCTCAGTTTCCCTTAACTCTGCGTCAACTTACTCAGAATTGTCGCAAAACTTTGCTTTTTGGAATAACACTCTGCTATGGCAGCACCCTTTTGTTTTATTAAGTGAACTTATGGATTCTGAATCTGCCTTGTTGGTTCCTCTGCTCAGGCTATAATTGATCATTTAAACTGCTCATAGGTCAAACTTCAGGAACTTTGGTTGTTTTTGACCAATCTATGTCCAAACTAAACCAATCTACTTTTCCAAACTGCTGGTCTGAAGCTGTTTTATTCATAAGGGAAATATTTCCAAATTAAAAAAGTTGGTGTCAAAACAAGAGCTGGAGATGGTTATCCATTATATGCTTTACTTGTTTTAACAAAAAGGCTGTTAATCTTGTCCAGCTGGTCCAAAACTTTGCAGTCAGGCTCATAAATGGATCAAACAATAGAGCCCATATGATTTTTGTTTTATGGTATTTTCCATAGTTAATGTTCAGGACTCTATATAGACAAGCTCCTCCTAATAATGCTGAATTGTTAAAGCCATATACTTCAACTTGGGCTCTCAGATCATTTAACCAGAATTTATTAACAGTTCCTAAGACCTGACTTAAGGCTTGAGCGGATTTCTCTAAAATCTATTCCAACATGACTTTAGAATAAACTTCCTTTATTTTTATACTATGATTATAGTTTTGACTCCTGTATAAAGTAGCTAGACTTTTTTTATTCAGACTTATATATAAGATATTTTCATGACACTATGCTTAATTTGTTTATGCCCTTTTTAATTGTTTGTTTTTAAATTTTATAATTTGTCTGCAATTATATTAATTTCATGTATTTTTATTGTGAAGCTCTTGCAATTTTATCTGTAAACTATATAAATAAAAATTTTAGCACCCTATTGAACAAACATGCAAAGAGCAAAAAAATCATATGTGCATAATGAGGATGTATTTGACTTAAATAGCAGATGTGGTAATTAGAAAACTAAACTCAGGTGAGAAGAAAGCAGGAAGCAAGACTAACACATAAAGAAGTGAAACAGCTACAGAGTATTACAGCGTATTTAAGGGAACACAGAAACTGTAAATGCAAAACATGTAAATCAGAACAGCCGAAAAACACAATATCAAAAACATAACAAAAACCCATAGATCATGTCAGTTGATTACTCTGTTTGTTCTGACATCTGAGATAGCAGCTTTGTCACCACAAATCCTATTCACAGCATTCAAAACAAAACTGTAATTTTACTTTTCAATAGCTGAAAAGCCTAAGAGAAACACACACTCACTCTTCATCTGTACTGACACAGGAACTGATGAATATATAAATCTCTCCTACAAAAAATAATATTATAAATATAAAAAAACAAAACATATTCCCTTGCTTATTTATTAGTCCACGGTTGTTATCTTATGGATTGAGTAGTAACACACAAGACGTAGAGTTGGCTATTATTCTGCTGCAACTCTGGGGCTTCATAACTCAATAGGAACATGGCTGTTGGTGATTTATGCCGAGGACCATTGGAGTCTGTACATAAATCACCAAGAGCTCATCTATCGCTTTCACTTATTCATGCTAGCTATTATTTATACCGCCACTGTCTGGCCCTGCGTGATCAATATCCTTAATTCTAATTACATTCCAGGCGATCACCACTTTGTATGTTGAAACAACGCATATTTGCGTCAAAAATGTTAATCAGCTACGTTGGTGTGAGTGACGGCAGGGGATGAAATCATTTAACGTGAGGTATAAGTGGCAGAGGGAAGCTGATTAAGGTAGAGTGCAGTGATGAGATGGTTAGGTTTATACAGCAGCTATGGGATAATGTTTACCAGAAGTAACTGAGATCAGAGGTAATCTGTCGCATTCAGGCGAGCGGACAATATAGCGTGGACGGGAGGCCAAGGCCAGATGAAAAGAGAAGGGATCAGTCTCAACAAACACACAAAGCTTTTATCCAGAGCTGGACCACCTGTGGACTCTCCTTGTAGTCGACTATCTCCGCTCCCATCGCCTGTTGACGCTTGGTGGATTTGAGACAAGGATCAAACCATGGCTGAAGTCAAAGTCTTGTGTTCATAATACCCAGTACGCTAGCGGATGCTTGGGGAATGCTTGGTCTGATAAGGTCTCAACCCCCGCTAGTGAACCTGCTGTTTAACTTCAGAAACAACCGCAGTGATGACAATGATGATTTAAAAAAAAAAAAAGAAAAAAAATAGCTCACTTCATTTCTCTCTGCAGCAGTTACATGATTGGGGTCTGTGATCGCATCTTGTCAGCCCAGCCAGGAGAGGAGATTGTGGCTGTGTTTGACAGTGTGGGTGTTTGTGAGTTGTTTGCTTTTGATCAGAGCTGATCTGAGCAGGGATGGGAGATCTAATCTTCCCGGCAGGACACAGACAGGGGCATGATTTTGACCCTTTCCTTTCTGATGTAACCCAAAATGTTTCTGGGTTGTCAGTTCTACCAGCAAAAGAAAAAAAAAAAAAAAATATATATATATATATATATATACATTTAAATACTGCAAACTGGGTTTAGATTTCTTATAAAAAAATAAAAGAGAAAGAAAACCCCGCAAATGTTCACATGCAGACAGGACAGCAGTCACTCTCATTGCCTGTTTGTCCAACAGATGTACACTAATAGATGTGTGTTTGTGGGTGGGTGGGGGGTTGCATTTGTGCCTCTGTGTGCTGTTTACTGTTGGGATGAGGAGTTTCCATAATCCAGAGCACTGCTGTGGCAACACGGAAACCGAGGTTAGAGTAGGGTTAATCCCGTGAGAAATACGAAGAGGTCAATCGAAAAGGTCACCTACCAGGAAGAGTGATGGTGAAAGACAGAAAAACAGAGTCAAGAGCCTTTTTTGGGGGATTTTATTTTTCCTGGAGGCAATCCTAAAAATGGCTTAGAACAGGCAACATTTCTCATGATTATCATTCCTACCTGTTAACAAACTTGCAACAAAATTATCAAACAGCAATATATTTTTTAGGCTTTGCTTCTGAATGAAAAGATGCATTGTTGGACGTAAAGATTGATAAAAAAAGCACACCCCCTGAGCAATCAACAGTCTGCCTCCAGCTTATAAAAAATCTCCCAGTGGATAAGTTTCACATGCCCTTACATCAGCTTTTGTCAAACAAGATTTGTCTCCTGTTTGTTAAACTAATTGGCCTTCATCCTAAACTTGAAACAAATCATGTCATGCATTCCATTATAAATCTACCCCAGTGGGGAGGCTCTTGTCAATAGCGAAGAGAGAAAAAGAAGAGTGTGTGTTGGAGGGAACTTGGTTGTGTGGTAGCGGGGGCACAGAGCAGAAACACATCATAGTTGTTGTTTAATTTGATGATGTCTCCGGCGAGAGCAATGTGGGCGTGCAGCTGGCTCAGATCTATCTTCCCCTCTCTGTTTTCCAATGTGTTTTTAACCACTAGATCATTGTAGCAATACACTGGTGGGAGCGCTCCAGCATTACCCTGCCTGCAGCATCGATCCTCACAGCTTCATTTACAACACTATGGATTTCTGCATCAGAGAGGAGGAGTGGGAGACAATGAGAGACAGTGATGGAGACAGAGAGAGAGAGCAGAATAGATTTTTTTTAGGGGGCACTTTCAATGCCCAATTTACTGAATGTCTCCAAATTTAAAGGATTAACTGTATTTTGGCAACTTTAGGGGTTAGGTCACACTTCAAAAAGACAATTTTATTGTGATGCTTTTATTGAACAATAGAAGCCATGACATCCCTACTACTGCTCTACCAAATCACCCACATTTATTTTAAAAATGTTTCTTTCAAAACAAACCTTTTGTAAATAGAGGAGTCTTCATCCAACTGGAAAGACCAAAATGAAGAAAAGTTCTTGAATTAAAATCAACAGAAGGTCATTTCATTATTGCCTGCTGCTGAAGGCAATAGTTTTACCCTCTGCCTCTATTTGTGCTGTTGCAAGACTAAATTTAGATGTTTAGAATGACTAACCAAACAAACTTCGGACCAAGTACCACTGCTTTTCATATTAAATTGTTATCAAATCAAGCCATCATGGATGTCAGTATAAACACAGCAATGGTACTTGCCAATAATAGCAACAAAAATAACAAGAACAAAAGACTAATAACTTAGTGTGTTAAAATTTGGTTGTGTTGTAGCATGGATGAAGAAAACAAATAGATTAGCATTATTTTGTTGAAACACAGTGTTCTGCTGTAAAACATCTTGAGCCCAGAGTTTAAAAAGGATGTTACTTGATTACACTTCTAGAGATCCAGATAGGGGTCGTAGGCAGAAATAAAATTTTAGGCTGTAAGAATTTGTTCCCTCAGTTTATTAAATTAGTTCCTAAATATTGTCTTCACTGAAAACAAAATGAAACACAGCACCTGCTGAACATAAACCCTAAGGTTACTGCAAATCTATGCCTACACTTTACTAAGCTGAGAACTGGAACAGATTGTAAATCCATGAACACAAATGAACTAAACTGAGGGAACAAATGCTTACAACATATCCTTTTTTTATTTTGACTCAGGATCTCTTGTGGGCTCCATACATTTCACAACCTAAAGCTTAGTTATCCACCAAACTCTACCTACAGTGGTCTTCCACCTAAAACAAAACTGCTCAAAAATTGACCTGGAAACCTTAATTAATATTGTGGTGTAAGATTCCATAGAATGCCTCAAGTAGTCTGGGTCCCTTCCAGAAATGTCTTTTTTTCCAAGAATATCCAAACAAAATGGCTCCAAGCTGAAAAAAAAAAAAACAGATATGCCTTCTGCAATGACAGCAGAGTAAATGTTAGTCATTCACATGTTCATTTCACAGGATATATTCATAATGACAACTCTGTCTGGTTTGGGAACCTTGGGGTCTCCTCTTTGCTTCTTTCTATTGGCATCTTCAAGCCATGACCTCCAGCTTGTACTGGGGCAGCTCACAGTTGACTATGAAGCAGATGGGGTGAGAGTCAGCTCCTCTAAGTCTAAGGCCAACTCATCTGATTAAACGTGGACTGCTCTCCTGTTTGGGGGTGAGTCTTTGCCTCAATTGAAGGAGTAGTATGTTGATATCTTGTTTAAGAGTGATGGCAAAGTAAAGGGAGAAATAGACTAAAATATCAGGGTTTTGGCCACAGCAATGAGTCGTTTCTCCAATACGTCATGGAGCTGAGCCAAAAAGGCAAAGCTTTCGATTTAGTGGTTCGACTTCGTTCCAACCTTCGTCTATGGTCATGAGATATAAATCACGACTAAAACAACAAGATTCTGGATATGAGCTGGGGAAGTTCAGAGTGGAGTTGTTGCTACTCTACATCAAAACAAGCCATTTACGGTATTTCTGGCAGATGATTAAGAAGCTCGCAGGATGCATCACTTTGAAGGCTTTCTGGGGACATGACTAGAAAATGGATAGAAATGGAGTTTTGAGGTGTCCAAAATTCTTTCAAAAAATTATATTATTGTTAATTTCAGAGACTCTTTATCTGATTTAACAATAAACTGCTGTTTTCAAACACACAGATTAAGTTTGTGATACAACTTGTTAATATGTGACATTTGCATTTGGATCTGGTTATGCTACCTCCAAGTGGTGAAAAAGAAAAATAGTTATGACAGCTTTACGGAAGAAAGTCAAAACAGACAATTCAGAATTGCCACTCAGTCTAACAAATTAGATTCTACTAAACAAGTCATGTGGATTACCAATTGAATCCAAATTTCACAAAGTAGCCTGTTTGAAGCAATAGCCGCAAACTCATTCCTGTCAGATAATGACATCACATCAATGATTAATAGGCATTTACTAATGCACAAAGTGTATATTGATGTAATTTGAATCTTTGCACACGAAGTGGGTCTAGTTAATGTCCTTGGGGAGATTTCTTATTCATCAATTCTCTGTAGCTGTAATGATTGAGGCTTAGCAATCCTTAACTTGAGGATGTGCTGGGAAGAGGCCGGGGAGGAAGACGGGGACAGAGAACATGAAGTCAAAGGTCAATCCACTGAGGTATAATATAACATGGGCAAATGAATGAGCTCACTACTTTCCTTAAACTCTCTCTGGGTTTTTGAAGCTTGGAGGGATTTCATTAATCAGGGGGATCATAGGGACTTAGGAGTGTCCACTACTTTAACCAGCAAGGAGGGTGTGTGTGTGCATGCATGCAGACAAGCTAAGCTTTTTCTATGACCTGGCTTTTAGGGTAATGTGTCTAACTTCACCCAATTAAATGTCACAATGCCTGCTGAACATTACCTTATTAAATGAAGGGACCTGCAGTAAAATGAAATGCAAGCCTGTCCACTCAAATTTGTATTTCTTAGTCCTGAGACATTTCTGATAAATTGGGCAAACCCATTGGGACCAAAATGTAACTTCAGGGTTCATGTTAACTTTACTCACAGGGGGTGTGGGGGTGGGGGGTGGGGATAACACACACTGCATCTGGGTAAACAGCACTTGTCACTTAAGGCACTTTTCAAAGAAAACATGGGATAAAGTCATGTGAAATGGCCTTTATGGCTAACTGAATTTGGACCAACATCAGAGACAGAGCATACAGTAGCTCTTAATCTAGGGTTTATCATAGGGGAGTAATTAGAAGCATTACTGCACAGAAAAGGAGCACCTTAAATTATCAAAACTGTATAAGCAATGTAGATTTGCTTGTTAAATAACTTCTAAAGCTGCTAATAAAAAAAAGTTATTTTGAAACCTTCTGCATGCTTGTTTCTTTTACATTGACCTGTGACTTATAATATTTAAAGGAAAAAGATTTCTATTGTGCAGAACCTTGACAAACTGTAAATCATTTCTCAGACATAAAAAAGAAAGTGCCATCATGTTAGAAAACTGGACTTCATGGCATAAAAATAAAATTGTGTCAAAAACTCATTTCTGACCGTCCGTATTATCCCCTGCTGCCAAGGAAGGCAGACAAATATGTAATTAAGTATGTGACTTCATACAACAGCTAAATTGTTTAAGCGTCAGAAACAAAAAAATATACTTTCCATGTCATGAAACTAGCGACAAAGGAATGCATTAATCCAAAGTAGGAAAACAAACCTCCACACTGTTAAACTTGTTATGAACATCTATTGTTCATTAGCATCAATAAACAAGTTATTGCAAATTCAGAGTGTGTGAGTTCAGTCTATCTAATCTGAGAGTGAAATCCTAACCTAACCAGTTGTGAAGCATGGAGGTAGAAAAATGATGGGACTGTGGTGGTGTGTTGGGCCTGTTCCACTGCATCTGGGATTAAAAGGCTCACCAATATTGATTAAACATTAAATTTAGAAATATTGTGGTAGATTTTAAAGAACAATGTAGAGAATTATGGCTGTGGTTTTCAATTCACAGACATAAGTTTGTGAATTGTTCCATATAAAATAAAATATCCTAGACAACAACCTTCAGTATACAAATCAAGTCATGCTTGATTCAACCTTGATCCATTTGGAAAGATGTAAAATGCTTCACAGTGAGCCGCTAAACAGAGAAAACACACCTGCATTCCAGAACTGAAGTGGTTCTTTCATTTGGCTTAATTTTTAATTGAGGTTTGGATAAAAAAAAAAAAAAATCTTTCAATCTTATGTGTGAAACTGATCAACAGTTAGTAAAAATCATTCAGCTGTTGTACGGATGCATAAGATGCTTCACATGGTTTTGCCACTCACGGATAGAAAATGTTGGATCTTTTTCTTCAACAAATATCAAGGTTGCACCAAACAATCTGCTGGTGACTGCAATTGGATGATTTCCAGCTTGAGTGGCAAAATCAGCGATTGACCAGTCTGAACCTCAAAATCAAATATTTCTTTTTTCCCGTTTGTGAACACACCATTGCTGAGCGCCAGTACTGACTTGTCTTATATGTTGAAGTTTTTACTGAAGACACATAGTTTGTTTTATTTACAATCTGTGTTTAAAGGTGTTTAAGAAACCGTCAGCGAAAGCACAAGAGGTGTAAGAGGATACTACAAGGAAAGGATTTTATACAAAGGCCTGTTTTGCTACTTATATTAATATTCAGTATCATTTGAGCTGGAGGTTTTTCATTTAAGTACCAGCTGCCACTTAAACAGAACATGCATTTAATTTCAGCTTACTGTGTGAGACCTTTAATTTGCAAGCAGGTTTGACAAATGAAAAAAAAAAATTAATAGTTTAATTGTTATCATTATCAAGCTGTAAATTGCCATGCTTATAGCTGCAATTAAATGACTGAAGGCTTTAATAAACCAACACATCTAAGAGTAAATTGGATCTTTTTTCTTCTTCCAAATATCATATTGGACACTGCTGTCATCTATTTTAAGATTTTCTGTGATATTATGCACTTCTATGTTTTGAAATGTGCATAATAATAATGTAAGTAATACATGTATTTGTTTCTCTAATAATTTATATATTGTTTTTAGAGCAGATATAATGCAATTCTTTTTCGCTTAAGTTTTTTTTGATATTATTGGTAGATTTTCACTGACAAAGAGAGAAAACGTAGTAACCTGTTGCTGTTTTGGAGAAAGTGTAACACAATGAACATGTTATTCTGAAAAAGAGTCAAAGTTTTAAGTTTCTAAAGAAACAAGAAAAAAATATGTAGGGTAAAACGTTGAGGTCGACTGTATCAACTTCAGATTTTCCAGAGAGATTTGAATATTAAATGTTTTTTTTGTACAACAGACATTTCAAACTCCAACTATACATTTCATCAAATACCAGCTACCTGTTTACAGCCAGTAGAAAGAATTCAACTGGAATTTATTTTTCTTTGTCTAATATGCAAGTGCATCGTGCTCTTGCTTCTACTGTCTACTGCCTAAAAAAATCGAATGTTTCTGCAGCCAAATAATCATTAACATTGTGTTGCTCTGGGGGTGGAAGCTTTGTCCGTCTGTCTCTCAGCAATTTAATCCAACTTTAACATTGGGCACTTTAAACAAACTAAACCTCAGTGACTATAGTGCAACATGATGACACTAATTAATACAACAAAATAATAGTTGTAACTTATTCAGAAATAAGAAATTTATCTTTTTTTGTTAAATATGTAATGTTGGGGTTAATTGATGACTGCTGAGCAGCGAGTGCTGGCAGGAGGTAGGTACAAATACAAAATGTTCATTAAAAGAAAAAGTGCAGAATGTACACACACAAAAAAAATTGAAAATAACAGTACAAAACTTACTTACATTTGAGGAGCTGACAACTCACAGAGGAACTAATAGATATGGGCAGAGTTGATTAAGGAGTGAATGCAGATGGGATGATTAGGGATGAACAGCAGGTGTGTTTGAGACAAGGCAGCCCAGTAGCTGAGAGAACACACTGCCTGAAAAAGTGGAAAACAAAACATAAAAGCCCAACCATTTTCTATACCCACTTTTGCTTTTCAGGTCTCAGGGGGCCTGGTCACTGTGCAAAAGGTATGGTAGAGTTTGGACAGGTCACAAGTCCATCACAGGACCATATATAGACAAATGAGACAAACAATCATTCACACTCACACCTAGCAGTTAACTTGGCATGCATATTTTTGGTTTGTGCAAGGAAACCGGAGTACCAGGAGAAAACCTATGTGTGAACTGGAAGAACTACTCACAGAGAGGCCGAGAGATGAACCTGTGACCTTCTTGCTGTGAGTCAGTGACACTAACCCCTGCTCTACCTTGCCACCCAAACCTAAAACTGTCAGGCTAAAACAAGTGACAAAACACAGCAAACACTGGCGGACAAAAAACATACCAATTAACCTGAAAACACAAAATTTTAGGTTAAAACTGGGAAAAAAAATTGTTCTTTGAAAGAAATCTGAATCAGCAGATCAGAGACGTACAAGGATTTATTTAGTAAATATAAAAGCAAATATAATGTTTCCCCAAATTGTTTTGTTGAATTAAAAAACATAAATACAATAAGGATTACACAAACTTTGCTTTACCACAATAAATTTAATTTATAAACCCTGACTATTTTCAACATGTATTTTATTTCTACCAGTCTAATCATTACTTATTTCTCCACTGATGTCATGTGGTGAAATTGAACCCAAAATGTAGACAAGTTCCAGTACCCAGCATTTTAGATTAAAGGATAGATTTAGGATAAAAAAAAAACAGAAAATAAAAATAAAACATAAAGATGCCCTCAGGACTGTTCCTTAGGAACAAAGAAAAATGGACAATGTGGATCTCACAATTGGCACAGAGAAAGTAGGACAGCTACAAACCAGACAACCAATACAAGACACCAAAATATCTCAGAAACCTAAAATCACAACAACTGATTGGCTGATTGATTTCTTGGATCTACCTATCGACTGGTTTCTGTTCAGTTCAGTTTTTTAGAAGAACCTTTTTTTGAAAGTGGGGAACACAGACGTATCACTGTTGTTAAAATCAGATTTGCTTTGAGCTTATATTGACACACATTAAAAAAAAAGATTCCCAAATAAAGTCTAGGACAACACAATAAAAATAGATACAAGCACAACCGCTATATACACACATCAAAGTTTTGTGATTATTGTGATGCAACATACATTTGAAGAAATGAAAGACTATAGAGCTCATTAGATGAAACCTTTTCAAACCCACTTCTGTTTGAGTGAATCAACACTTCTGCTAAAAGTTCTGGTTTTACAATTCTTAAAGTAACAGAGAATGTGCAGGTTTTTAGAACTGATGCAAAGAAAAATCTCTCATTGTATTGATTCGTTTTTTGTTGTTTTTTTTTTTCATTCCATCACAGTAACTTTAAATGCGCAGGAGTGCAATGTAGCTCAGTGTGAACACAAAAACTGAAGGACATTTAAAGACAAAGGACAACAGTGAGACAAAGTTGGGTGCTGAAAGAAGAACAGAAATTTTTTAGAACTACATGCTGGTGTGAGACTGCAGAGAGGGGAGAGACAACAGAAGTCCTGTTTGAAATTTAATTGGAATTGATCCTATGGAGCAAGTGAAATTTTTAACAGCGGGCAAATCCATACATTTCAGGCACGAGGCGATGCTGTGCACCTGTGTGTGCGGAGATACTGAGCCTTGGAACGCGAAACAAAGCTGCTCAGATCACCCATCAGTCAGATCACCCATCAGAGGTAGACAAACGAGAAGAGTGTTCTGAAAATGAAATAAAAGATAAATAAAATAAAAATAAGAAAGTTGTGAAAAGAAAAAGAGAACATCAGGAACCACAGAAACTGAGCAGGAGGGAAGGAGGGTGGAGAGCGGGGAGTTAACAGATAAGTTTTAATATTTCTTCAAAGATGATTTATTTATCCACCTTATGGTAACACCACCTGTCAGAGCTGAAGAAACCAGCAAGATTCTTAATAATGTAAGCAATGAAGAGGAGGAGACAATTAGTTTGGTGCTGTGAAAATAAATGCATCAGTATATATATATGTACTTAGCACATATATCATAGCTTGGCTCTAATTGACTTATTTGTATTGTAAAATGCTGCACATAATCTGCATTTGGCCAGGCTATACATTACACTCACCACCTCTTTTGTAGAGATTTGAGAAAAAAACGAGTTAAACCCAACCAACACCTGAGTTGTAGCACACCATAAATGTTTCCTTCAGGTGCCTATTTTCTTATGTTATTTCTAGGCAATCTTAAAAATAAATTTTCAAAATAAGTCATGTAGAAGTCCTGTTATTTATTTTTATTTCTTTATTTTTGTATATGAAGCTGTAGGGATCTTCTGCTAGCCCTTGCAGTATACACACAGATAATCACATGCAACGTTTTATTTCTCAAAGTTCTTGCAGTAATGCTAAAGAGTGCAAAGTCTGCATGGTTGCTTATAATGGCCACATTATTAGGGAATATGGTGGGCTGGAACTGTGCTTTAACTGTAAACATGTAAAAATGTGAGTGCAATGAGTGTAGATGTACTTTTGCAGCATTGTTGCAGAGAATCCGTTCATTTTGTGCCCACTAGTTTCTCTAAAAACAGATGTAATGAGCCCAGATGAAAGGAAAACATGAAAGGAAGAAGGATATATTATCATGTGTGCAACGTCCATTTTTTTTTCTTTTTTCGTTCTTGTCCACGTGCTTGCGTGTCAGCATACGTGCTTGCGAGCTCAAACACTCACACACGCACATGCCAACACAAACAGCGGCTCGCAAACAAACAACAGAAAGCCAGCGCCTAAAGACAAAAGCTGTGCAGTGGAACAAAAGACAACCAAAAAAAGCTATCAAGACACCCACATCAGGCACCCATTGTGATTAATGAAAACAAATATTGGGAGAGAGTGGGGCACGGGAACAGAGAAACAGCACAAACAATGGAGCAGACAGCATAATGCATTCAGGGTTCACTGACGGCCCTCCAGTGCAGAGTGAGAATAATAGGAGGAGAGGGGGTGTGGTGTAGAGGGACAAAAAGGAGAGGGGAAAAGGAGGGGAGGAAGAGGAAACAAGGGCATCGATGCAAAATCTATTTTCTCAAAATATACCCGTACACACACCCACCATCGGAGCAGCCAGTTTCCAAACCCACAGTGCTGTCAGCACGTCTGTGCTTACACCTGCTACACTGAGCACTCGTACCACTGTTTTCTGCAGCAGAAGTCACTCTGCTGCTCACACACTCGCTGACTACGCATTTTATCACACATAGACGAATGCATTTCATGAGTTTAAAGGGATTAAATATTTTTATAACATGTTTGTGAGTGTTGGGTCACAGCTCACCATGACACTTAAATCAGTCACTACAAAGTAATGACAGCAACAGGCTGCATGAAATTACACACATACATTCAGTTTACCAGACAACCTGTTTTTTCAGTGTCTGTTGAGGCGACTCAACAAGAAAAAAATAAACACATTTACATGGATACGGCTGTACTCATTGGATCTGCTGTAGTTTCCATGCCAAGCAGGGTTGCCAGATAGGAAATGACTAACTATTATCCTGTCAATGTAAAATGATTGTATTTTGACTCAAACTATCATATGTGCTGAGTGAGGTGCACTATCTCAGAGGGGGGAGGTTGTTAGGTCAGTTGTGTGTTGTGATTGGCAAACCTGAACAGAAATAGAGGGGGACTTGACCCTAAGACTATGTTAAAATGGTAATTATTGTGCATGTGGCACCACTGATGCCAGGCTTTCAACAAGGTGCACATGCAGTTTGGAGCATGTAAACAGTTACATCCAAAATGGTGACTACATGGATGTTTGGATTTACAGTGAGGTTGGGTTGCTGCTACATATTGAAAAGGGTGAGTAACGTAAACATCACTCTGCTATCTGCCATTACTACTGTTGTTGATCTATTTGTGCATGTGCAGAACAGCTATTGACTGTAGCCATCTGTAGTGCACATGTGGGATTTCCTTTGAAATGCAAATGGGAGGGTCCAAAAGGTTCCACTCTGAGACCTGAATTTAAAGTTTCAGTGTCAGAAAATCTGACTGCTGTTGTCATGTAAATGAATTGCTGAACTGACAACAGAAATGTTACAATTTCACTAAAAAACAGCTTCATGTAAACAGCCCCTTAATCTATGAAAAACATTTAAGTTTTTTTTATTATTGTTTACCTGACTTAGTTTCAATTTAAAATCTTGTTCCAAATCATCACAAGGATGTAAAAAAAATCAAACTGCCTAAATTGTTACAGAAAATTAACACTTAAATGCCTCAAACCAATAAAAGTTTTACTTTTTGCTGCTGTCTTTTTTGCTGATGTCTTTAGATTCAATTGATGATCATTAGCATTTTACACAAAATGGTCCCACGATTTTGTTGCAAAGTTGCCCATGGTCATTCATAACTGCACCAACCACACACTGCTATCATGTGAGTTTACATAATGAGACTGGCATTGTAGGACCATAGGAGGTCCATCCAGCCAGCCAGCCAGCCATCTATCCATCCATCTATTTTCCTGGATCCTAGGCCCAGGGTGGATGTCCAGGAGGCATCTTAATCAGATGTTTAGATCACCTCAACTGACTTGTTTCAGTGTGGAGAAGCAGCTGCTCTACTCTAAGCTACCCCCAGATGATGGAAGAGAAGTGCTTAGAGGTGTTTTATGAAAAGGCCTGTGGTGTTTTAATGTAAAGGCCAAACAATGAAAGTACAGACCTTTAGTTGTTACTTGTACTTATAATCAAAATGCTCCCACCACTTGAGTTTGATGATGAGAAAGAGTCACATATGTTCATCCATAGTTATTAGATTTCATCAAGAGGTTTTAGGTTGCATGCTTGAATGAAAAAATATGGTCAACAAGCCCTGTGGTATTAATTAGAGCTTTACTAATTAGATTATCATCTAATGTTCCTTTAAAAAAATGAAAACTTCAGTTGATACTCCATGGCCTCAGTTGGCTTGAGATTATGTAACGCCGATGAAAGACAGGCATGATTGTTAAGCTCCTAGGTTCCACATTTAACTTCTCTGCTAGGAGCAGTTTGTACGATAAGACAAACATAGGGCTTCCAGTGGCTTGACAACCCACAGGGAATCAGCACAATTTATTTTCTTTCATCGACAGTCCCTAAACAAACAGAGCCAGCAGGACAGGGATGAAGGAGCAAATTTATGTTGTGAGGCAAAGAATAGCTGTGGGTGGAAGGATGGAGGCAGCATTCGGGCCCAGCTATCTGGCCAGAGGCTTCCTTTGGTGGTCTGTGTTATTCCCATCCGGCTTCATTACTGTCTTATCTCTAGGCAAGCAACACAGCCAGCGAGAACAGGCCAGAGAAGCGCTGCAAGGTTGAGGACCCGACACACCTGCCACCTCAGATAAAATAAACATCAGCAAAAGACACAATGTGGGGCTCCAGCTTCTTCATGTTTTGCAGGAGCTTGGCTTTCTCTCACATGGCCTCCTTGTTGATTAATCCCTCTCTTCCCGTCTTTGTCTTCGTTTTATCTCCCCCCTCCCTTCGTCCCGCCCTTTCTCCTTCCCAACGGTCCTTTCTGACAGGGATGCAATAATGAGACAATAAATTAGGACCATCTCGTTTCCCAACATACCACCCTTTCAGCTGCTGATGTGACCCCACTCACCAATAAGGTTAAAGGCTAATGTGTGTAACGCAGTCAGCGCACTGGTCTGAATAATCAATCACTCCTTAACGCAATATCACGGGTGCCA
The DNA here is from genome assembly GCF_001649575.2 of Kryptolebias marmoratus. Taxonomy (NCBI): domain Eukaryota; kingdom Metazoa; phylum Chordata; class Actinopteri; order Cyprinodontiformes; family Rivulidae; genus Kryptolebias; species Kryptolebias marmoratus. The sequence continues at coordinate 10,786,146 of NC_051438.1, forward strand.
CAGAAAGCTGTAAACATTCTGGTGAAATCCCACACTGAGAAAAACACCTGCTGCGTTTTTGCTCATTTCCATAAGCAAACAGGAAACGGTTTCAACGATACAAAGATTGAGTGACAAGCAGACTTAATGTGATGCATTTAAAGAGGTTTTTTATTTAACAACCTGTTTCAAGATCAGCCACTGTTATCACTGCAATTTTGTAATCAAAAATCACTTTCATTGTTGAGAAGTGTTTTTTTTTGTTTGTTTGTTTTTACCGTTGCCTTTTTCAATTCATGCTTTGCTGGTAAATCTAATCGCTCTTACAGGTTTAACTTAATCACATGAAAAAACAAAAAGACCTGAACTATTGAGTCTCTTTAATCCACTTTGTGAATACATATTGGAGAACACAGCTTCCAAATTCCAAAAGGGATTAGCTCTAAACGCCAGAGACAGACAGAGGCCTTTGAGAGAAGCTAAAAATTACAGGTGGAGTGATCCCTTCTAAAATTATCCAACTCTTTTATATTGCGCCCCTGAAGAATTCATGCTCATGTTTAATTCCCAAGCTCTGATAACGAATGTCTCCTCCGAGCACCTGAAGATTAATAGACTTTTACCAGGTGCTCTTTGTCTTTTTATAACACACTCCAGCTATTTAAACGCTCAGCTGTCTGGCTGTCAGCTTACACCATGAGGTCATTTAAAGGAAACCAACTTAAAATCTCTTGGCAAATTCACAGACAAACAATACCAACAAAGTTACATTTTCAAAAGCATTACAGTGCAATAATAAAAAAGCAATACAGTAATTAAAAAGAACTATTCCTTAAAGAAATCTATATCACCCACCACCTTGCATATTTATATATTATATATATATTATATATTTAGTTCTCAGAGTATGTGTTAGAGATAATGTTCAGCTACTACCACATACAAATTACCTCAATATCTGTACAGCTGACAGATTTATGGCTATTTTATATTTGCTAAAGGTGACTTTAGGTGCAATCAGTTGCAGATGTACGTCCAATGATTACTTTTGGAGAGTTACATTCAAATTTGTTCAGGGGTTCATGAAATATTTTGCTAACAACACATAAACAGGCAAATGGAAACACAAACACACACACTGACAACAATCACAGGATCACCCACCTTTTTTAACAGAGAGCAATAAAAACAAGTCTATAATGGAGCACACTGCAGATTTCTCTGATTTATCCAAGTTTAACTCTAAAACTTCTTGAAATGTTATGCTTGGCCGTGCAACTCATGCATTATTTTTCAGAGCAGATATCAATAAAGCACAAAGTAAAACCAGGTTCGGAGGTACTGCTGACTTACTGAGGTGTAGGCAGAGAGAATGTCAGATATTTTTTTACGACTCTAAAAATAAGAAAAGAAAGTTTTGGAAAAAATGGCCTGTTTTTTTGGTGGAGGAAAATATATTGATCAGGATCTGAATGAGAGACAGATGAACTCCCATATGATGCTTGAGTGTTACTGGAGAGGAGATTTCGTTCTTATAAATTAGAAAGACCTCTTTATGAGAAAATCTGAAGATGTGAGTTCTACACTTCTAGAGTTTTAATAAAAATTTATACTTTAACCAATGGCAAGAAGCAATTCAATGAAAGTTTTTGATTGATGAAAGTGTTCAGACAGTAGCTTCTTTCTGCAGCAATATTTATAAACTGTTTAAATATGCTAATTAGAAGTAGACTGATTTGATTGGTTGGCCAAATGATTTGGCCAATTATTGCTGTTTTTTTAATAATCACTATTGGGCTACTGAACACTGTAAGCTGGCAAGCATATTCGAGCGCAGCACAGTGTGGTTACACCTGACTTTACACCCTTGTGTCAATAAAACAGCACTTCCTGTGCCTTTTAGTGGCAGGATGACAACACTGGCAGGCACCAAAGAAATTTGGCCAGAATATTTTGCCAACTTTTAAAGGAACAATCTACCAGGTAAAAATGTACAACTTTGTTTATTTTGTTTATCACAGACGGTGATTTAAGGGTTTGAGTGCTATGCCATTGTCACAACTGCCCAAATTTCTTCAGTCTCTACTTTTATTTCTTTTCAAAATATGTTAGATTGTTCTGCATAATCATAAACCAAATATAAACAAAAATTTTTGTATTTCTTTTAATTGTTTTTTAGCTGTCCTGCTTTCTTAAGATTGGAATTGGCTACTGAAAACATGTTGGTTGACCTCTAATGCAAATTATGGGTTATCTTATTAATAATTTATAACAGTATGGTTCATATGCCAAAATGAAGTAAAAACTTAAAAGCATTCAGGGTGTAATGGTTCATGTATTAATACCAAACCATCCTAGTACTGATGTTGTGAACATTTATTTTAAGCAAAAAATAGTCTTTGAATTCATCTGTATTTCTTTTATTTTTTTATATTTAATTTGTTGCCTGATTTATATTTTGCTTAAAAAAATGAAAAAATAAACCAAGCATTTTCTTATGGCTGGTCTTTCTGATGAATTCAAGTTTACTCAACCCAAGTCCTGCAGCTAAAATACCTCTAATGATTCAAAGGCTTTGAGTACAGGGACATGCTGCTGGTAATTCTGCTAGCCAGGGATGTTTATATTCTCTCATTTTTATAATCCAGCATTCAAAGTCGAGGAGGGTGTCCTTGTTCTGACAGTAAGGCTGAGCGCACCCGTGACCATGGTTTCCACTTTGTAATCCTTTAAAATAAACTATGATGGCAAAAACAGACATCAGGACTGAGTTGTTTTCATTTTATTTTCATGAGGAAGTGGGGGAGGAGAGAGTAGGTGTTGGGTCAAAAAAAAAGTGCACCGACTAGAAAAGCACCGTTAGAAAACATTTGTATTGGTTTCTTTTTCATGTTGTACCAAATCTTGTTGTTGTTTGTTTGATTTCTGTCAGTTTTTTTTCTTTTTTAAAAGGAGCAGAGAAATAAAAAGTAGTAAAATGTCTGTTAACCGCATATGATAGAATCATATTTTTACTGTAGTGTCTCACCTTAAAAAGAGAGCAATAGTTCATACTCCTGGAGAGTAAACAACTGAAAACACAAATTCATACGCGCTGCTCATCATAAAACCGAACACTCAGCTGCTGCCGCAGCTTCTCGCACCAACTCAAGCCAAACTTTGAGTGATGAAAAAGCATATTCAGATTTCACACTCCAATAACAACAAGTAATCAAGGCCAGTGGTAGAGCCGCCCCGACGGAGGCAGCAGACCGAGGCGGAGTGACGACGCCGCAGCCCTCAGTCACATCTAAACACCTGTCTCCAAATGGACACATCAATCCCTATTTCACAGCCCGCCTAGCTTCCTACACTGACACACATAGGCATGCACACACATGTACGATATGGATTATAGATGCACACAAACAGAAACTAAACCGACATTTTTAACTATCTGTGCCTAAGCAGATGTGTTTTCTTCTTTTATTTTTAGAGCAGACGGTTAAAACCTTTGGTTAAATGTGTTTACAGAGCTAAAACATGAGACATTAAATGGATGCAGGTGAGAGTAAATAGGATGGAAAGCAGCTTGTAGAAATCAATCTGTTGCAATGTAGCACCACAATAATATCCCTCTTCAGCAGGAAGAACTGATTCACAGCCCTGGAGTGGTGAGGGGTGTATAGGTGTGGCATGTGAGAATATGGTCCTGGACCAAAAAGGGGGGATATAGCGAGAAGCACTTAGCACCTGGGATAATACCCATTCTCTCTCTTTCTCTTCCCATCTCTCTTGCTAACACACACATACACACACAAGCACTTTGCCTAATAGAGTAGCAGCAGTAGTCAGCGTTTCCCATGGCAGGCTGTAATCGCATGACTGGACTCAGTGATGGATTTTGGGTTCGAGGCAGCATCAGCAACACTGCAACAAACATACACACACACATGCACATATACCATTCAAATGTGCATACACTTAGAAGTTTTCACCCAAGCCTCTATGTACTAAAGGTCTAATGATATGTAGAAGTTTTATGAAAAGGCATAGTTAATGTCTCACAAACAGTTAATTCAATCGCCATGACAATAATCAGAACTCTCAAAACACTGCCTTTCCCAAGTTTTTTTTATAACCTTAACAGTTTGAGGGCATCCTGACATCACATTTTAAACAATTTATAGAGGTACACAAGGTAGTAGTTTATAGTTGCTCTGACTGTCAATCTTTAATAAAGATCCTTAATAAGTAAACAAAGTGTGTTTTTTTTCCAAAAACCAAAACCAAGCAAAACAATGTTTTATAGCACTGCTATCGGTCAAGTTAAACTTATTTTATAAGCACAAAAAACATCTGTTTAATATATTTCAAAAGATCTCTTGTAACTGTAACTCATTTCTGTCTTTCTTTAAAATATGGACCTGGTTGATGTGTTGCAGCTTATTAATTACCTGGACAAAGACCAAAATGGCTGTTGAGTAGGGAGCATTCATCTTTGACTGATGCTGTATGGATCTTGTGGTCTGGTGCTGTCACATACACTTAATATAAAGTGATGAATGTTGTGAAGAACAAATTTTACAATTACAGATTGTTTTGGAGCCTCACAGTGGCTATATCAGAAAATCACTTTATTTTGAGGTCACGGTCTCTCGTGGGCCCTGTTGAAAATGCTTTGACCAGTCAGGGTCATTGACAATAAATTCCATTTATAATGCTATTCCAAATTGCTGTGCCACGAGTTCTGACAAAGAGATCATATTTCTCCCCCTTCACACTTGAAGATGATCCTATTATAGTGTAAAAAAAAATTAGCCGTAATGTAGATGGTCTTTGCAAATTCTTGGCGAGGTCTTCAGGTGTGTGTTAAGAATACAGTACGTTACTCATTACACATGAAAAAATGTGAGAAGTCCACAATGATTTTGAGCATGCATAAAAGTTCTGTAGCGAGGTTGTGGCGCTTTACCATCATGGTGGAAACCACAATGGTAGACCCAGGATGATAAACCCAGGGGGAGTGTGGTGGCAGCAGTGGCAACCTATCCTTGATGTGAGGCCTGAGCACACCAACATGGCTTGATTGTTGAGAATTTGAAGTAGGACTGGCTACAATGTCCTCATGCTAAAGTAACACTTGTGATCAAGATAAGGTCATAGAAACAACCTAGCCCAGATGTTATACCTGTGAGGATAGTCTCATGGTGTATATGATAGTACACTGTGGCAATGTGTTGCTGGTGTGTAGATTAGGTAAAGGTGCAAGCCAGAGTCTTGAAGACAATGAAAAAGCAGAAAAAAATCATTGTCAAGTACTAAGAGCATAGCAGCTTTTTGTCTATGTTTCCACTAAGGTTTAACAAATGCAGCTATGTTAGGTCATGGTGATCACAGCAAGGGTCATCATATAGTGTGAAAGGTGCTTTCGCTTTTCTGGTCTAGCTTCCTGTCAAATCCAGAGTTTGTCAACTACATATATACAGTTGGATTGATAAATGGATGGATGGTTTATTCAAATGCAATGCTCAATGTCAGATAAAGTTTGAACACCAATAAATTGCATGGTTGTTACTTTGACATTTAGCATCCATCTAAATATTGTCAAAGACCAATGACACCATTTATATGGCTCCAGAGCTCTCCATATAAGTGCATATTTCAACAATTCAGCTAAAATCTAAATATGTAAACATGGTAATACTTTTAAATCCTTGTTAAGCAGGTACAAGTACAGAAAAAACAATTGTCAATGTCTTCGCTAATCAGCTCCATTGTATTAGAAAAATATAAACAAATGTAGAAATGTAAAACTTTATCCCAACAGCAAACTTTAAAAAAGCTGGGAAAGATGCATGTTTACAATTGGGGAGAAACGTTACTCCCTTCTTGTAATTACAGTTATTGTTTGAGAACTGAGGAGACTAATTGTTGCAATTAAAAAAAGATTCCTTCTTGATGAAAACACAAATTTAGCTGCTGTGTGATAATCCTCTTTATAACGTGTCAAAACTTTTCAGTGGGGGCAGCAAGGATTGCAGACAGGCCAGTCAAGCAAACACGCACATTGTGTGAATGAAGCTGGATATTGTAAAGCAAGCAGCATTAAGTTTGAATTTGTCCTGCTTAAATAATCATGGATCTACATTTATAAGATTGTCTCAAATGTCTTCTTAAAAGTTTGAGCTACATCTCAGCATCATTTGTACCTTGAAACTAAAGGATAGGAATTTATCCAGACCTGGCACTTCACATTTACACAAAATCTGAATTGTTTGTGAATAGAGAATGAGATGAAAACAGCTGCGGGTGACAGTGGATGGATGAGCTTTTTATACAAGTCATGTCCAGCGCTTTCTTTCCTCAGTGTTTCAAAGTGCCTGCCTTTGATGAAAAGTGGACAGGCTGTATTTCATGCTATTTTTTTTAGTATTATTATATTTTTTTTGGTCTGCTCTATATTAATCAGTTAATTAACATTTAAGGCTAGGTTTAGCAGCAATGAACTTACCTCTTTGCATTTCCTCAACAACAATAAAATGCAATTAGTATAGAAGCCTGAGGAGAGATGTGGTATTTCAACTTTACTAAAGAAATGTGTTTAAATATTTATTTTTCTAGTTTTTAAATGAACTTCAAAATCTAAAAAATGAAAAGTGTGACATTATGTGAACATTTTTTCTTCTTCTTCTTTAGCTACTAGTTTCCTGTCCACCAAGACCAACATCCAGTTAGAGTCCAGGAAGTAGACACCCTCCCTCCTTTTTGGGATCAGGATTTAAACAATCTTTCTGAACAGATATTCTAAGCCATCCCATGATCAAAGGTTCAGGCTGCTGTGGAACTTCTTGTGATGTGTTGATCACTTCTCGACTCTCCTCCTAATCTTCATGTGAAAGAAAAGTCATTGGAAGTCATAAAGTTGAAGGATGGTAATACCCTACTCAAAACAAACAGACACAAAAACTCTTCTGATGTGCCAAAAAAGAGTTTCTGCTTACTTGAAGTGTTTTTACTTTTTTGAGGAAGATTTGATCTCCACCAGATGTTCCCAGTCTGGACTTGCGTACTGTAAACTGGCTGACGGATGCCTTTCCAGATTAGATATAAAAAAACATTGATTGAATTAATTCCTGGAGGTCAGCTTTCTCTACGTTCCTGTTATGGATGGTCATCATAGTTGTTGGGTCTATATTTCAGGTTTGCTTTCATTTATGACTGCTTTTACTACTGATTTAAACCACAAGTAATGTTACCTTTGTTTATTCACTTCTAAACGGTTATTAAACAGTTAATTTGCATTTTGTTTTTGTGTGTGTTTGTCTTTTTCTTGTTGCTGCTTTTTGTTCAGATTTGCTTTGGTATTAAATAAAAGTCCAGTTATTGTCAGTCTTGTTCTCCATTGTTCTCTTCCTTTCCTCCCACCCCAACAGGTCTGTGCAGATCATCTACTTCTCCAAGTCTGGTTTTGCTGAGAGCTTCTTCCTATTAAAAAAGTTGTTTGTTTTTTTGCTCCACTTTTATTCTGAGCTCAAAGCACCAAATAAGTCTTCCCTTGTAGATGTGTGACCACAGTAGACAACACATTTAAGGACTGGGTCAAAGTTCCCCAACCCTATTGATGGATGGACTTCAGATCCTCAAAGAACTGGTTTCTTATGTACTGAGAGTGTACCAAGCAGCTTTGCTGATGCTTTTACCTACTTACACTTGTTTAATTTTTAATGCACCAGTGAGGCAAATGGAAAACTGGGACAGTTCTTGTGTTTACAAATGTCTGCAATTTATTTTTTAAAGCCAAAATGGTAAGAAACCACATCTAAATACATACACCAGGTATGTATTTGCCAAGATGTAGTTTCTTTAATTTCTAGCATGTTGGAGCTGTATTTTGACGCATCCACAGGAGCTCTCTTTATGACAGAAAACATCTGAGGCTACATTCCTGAATGTCCAGGTCCAGAAACCACACCAATAATAAATAACATGTATTTTTTTAAATGTTCCAAACTGCCTATCTTTATTTCAAAAGTGTACTCCACTAAATAAATCTGGGACTGCTACCAAAGTAGCTATAAAGTGGGTCAAGTCGGTTACAATGTGGGCGACCACATAGAGTGGATGTTTTTGAATACTGTTTTGAAGGCCATGCACACATAAAATAGGGCAGGATTTTCAAATATTGGCCCTTTAGAACCTGCCAACATGGCTTTCTGGACATTTAGTCATACTTAGTATTCCTTGAGACTTCAACTGAAAATTTGCCCTTTTTTCCTCACAATTTTAAGATGCTAATTACTTTTCAAAAGTAGCAGCCCAATGAGACACTGTCCTTAGGATTGCTGCTTTTCAAAGGGTTTGTTTTCTATCTAGTACTGATTCTAATTCAAGGAAGTGCAGTCAATGGAACAACAGCTCTAAAAAGTACAACAACCACTGGTGTCTTTCAATCCACAGCTTCATTTCAAGAACAAAACCTAGAGCTAAAACAGACCCAGTAACTAATAGACTTTGTTCTGCTGTTTCCAATGTTCTGCTGAACCTTTGGTCTTACTGGTCCTTTTCGTGTATCTCCTGAGCCACCCACCACTACTAAAGGTCCCCGTTTATCATGTGTTCAAGCCCACCTTCATATAGCATTCTAAAGCTGACACCGTGCAAGAACACATTAAAGTGTGATTCTGAGGTAAAGAAACACGGACCTGTGATTAGAATCTTGTACACTGTCTGGCCTCAGGTGCAGCGAGGGGTGAGATAAAACATGTTTCCTTAGGGAGATCTATAGCATACGGGCAGCTAAATTATTCACAAACCAGCACAGAGGAATCCCCCAGCACTCCAAACACATGCAAACCTTGAATAAATAGTTAAGCTGCACACAGACTTAGAGACTAAATACAAATATCTGGATCTACACACATTTTTTTATCGATATGGATAAAAAATGAATGACAACGTGATGAAGGAACCATCGTTTGGGAGCAGAGGAGCAATGTCGAAGACTCAAAGAGAACTTTGTGAGTATTGCAAGGGTCTAATAATACCGGGGTGAGCGTGATGATGTGAAAACTGTGATTAAAAAAAAGAGAGGTCATAAAAACGACAAATAGAAACAGTCATCTCCATCTTATTCAGCCTCACTTCCATTAGTGTGACAATTTCATTAAACAAACATAATGTACAAAATCATTTCCTCGACTTGGCTGGCTCCGAGAAATTAACAGCAACATGGAAGTCATGCATAATGAATGTGAACATTTGCCATCTACAAGTCTCCCACAGTCAAACATTAATTCAACCTCGCGCAGGGTGCGGAGAGGGAGGCAGAGGACAAATGGAATACCGTGAGGTGGGGAAAAATTCGAAAACCTTTGGAGGTGGTCTGACTGAGAGATTCACTGCTGGGCTAAAAAAAATTGGGAGCTTAGATTAATTTCTTTCTTAGACATAAATATAACAAGACAGAGTTGGATGGAGGAGGATGACTCGCTGTGGTGACCCCTGAAAAAGGAACAGCTGCAAGAAAAAGAAGAAGACATAAATATAAATGATAGAAAATGTGTAATGTAATCAATATTTGCCTTTTTTTAACATCAAAACTAAGCTCTTATTGTGGTATCTAAAACAAAAGACACTGACCAAGATGACAGTTATTTAAAAGACAGAAAAAAACTGTTTGTTGTCACAACGATTATATTGTGTAATGCTCTATGCAAAGCACATTAGCAAGACAAACATTACAGGTCATGTGGAAAAAAAAAAAATGAAAGAAAGACAAATACCAAATAATTAAAATTTAACTTGGCAGGGAGTTAAAAGTACATGTCAAGTCAGCTCAGTGCTCTTTTCCCATAGATCAAAACCAGGGGAGTTTGACATGACTCTCATGACCGTGCCACAAACACTTGGCATCATCTAATTCTCTTTGCATAAATCTTGCAATCATTTATCTCGACACAACACAACAAAATGCTAATAGTAACATTTTAGGGAGGGGAGAGAGAGAGCGGGAAAAAAAAAGAAACCTCGCTCATCTCACAAGGAGTGATTTATTACCCAGTACAGCAGGGTCACACATTAATTTTGCTCTTTATATAAAATGCCTGTTATTCCCTGCATGCATAAACAAAACACTCAGACAGAGACGCACGCAGAAACACATGCATGGGAACATGCACGCGAGCTGCCATATGCACATTTGCAGCCTTCACACTCGGCTTGCATTGAGGAAAATGTCACAGTGTCGAGAGGATGTTTATCTGGAGGAGACAGAGCTGATGGCTTGACGGGGGCCCTCGCGGCTCTCCTACCTTCCTCCGTGATGCGGCGCGCATGTGTGTGTGTCGGTGTGTGCACCATTTTGATTGTGATGTGTGCTGTCTTTGACTGACACGGGGCGATGGGAGGTGCCAGCGCACGGCGCCGCGCTCCAACAGACGCACATCGGATGTGACACCGCCGAGCCAGCGGTGTGACAGGCATGTGACAGGGCAGAGCTGGTCCTAAATAACTTCTTAGGCTCCATTACCCTGCCAAAACACTGGACACGCCATCTCCCATTTCCCATTTACCCTTCATGGTCACAGAGTCCTTTACTATTCACAAATGGAGTGCTGATTGGACCCAACCTTTCTCTCAGTGTAGATTAATCAAACGTAGATGCAGGCTTGCACGCACACTGAATAAGACAACCCATAACCCCCCGCCCCACCTTCCCACCCTACTGCAAATCAAAGAGTGAAGCTGAGCGGGGTGCTGAGTGGTAGGAGCAGGCCAGCAACGGCGGTGATTATCCTGAAGGAAGCATCAGTTGTTGGTATTTACACCGCCACTCTACCCTCTGATTTTTTTGACACTGGCAGGCGCTCGAAGAACTGAAAGCATTTGTCAAGAGCTGCTCTGAGAGGGTTGAAGGTGACCGAAGATGAATGTGTCATTAGCCGAGACACAAATTAGTAAAGGGGAATAAAAGAGGGTAAAGGAGACAGAAGAGGTACAAAACAGCATCTCAGGCTCTGTGACTGGAATGGAGAACAATGGAGATTTGAAACTGCCAAAAGAGAAAAAAAAAGTCTGTTATTGGACTGAAAATTATAGTCAAAGCTAGTTTTACAGCTTCAAGCTATACTTCAAATCTTTTGAAATGGGAGTCTGGAAAGATTATTAACAAATAGTATTTTATCTGTTGTGCACAGCTTTTTGAACAGCTTCAGTTTGGAGAAACAGAGTTTCATTCTGACAAGAATGACGAGCTATCAGATGGCTCATGCAAGATATTTTATCATACTTTTGTTGGAGTTACTCTTTAATGCAAAGTTGATGACAGTTTGAAAGTTTTTCAAAAAGCCTTTACATGAACCACTGTGAAATTTTGACATTGGACTTGTTTCACAACAACAGCAATCCACCTTGGTCTTGGCCTCAGTTGGACTAACGTTAGCCCCTCAGTCCGTCCAAACTAATCTATATTTTCCAAACTGAGGCCGTTCAAAGCTATCTACAAAAGCAAAGATATTAATTGTTTATAACTTTTCTACAGAACCCCACTTCAAAATATCTGAACAGCCCTTTTAAGCATTTCTGCATGTTAAAATCAGTTTATTTTAACCCTGTAGGTAGATGTATGTCTGCAACTATGAAGTGACGTGAGAAAAAGTGTCAAATGGGACATTCAGCTTTGATCTCACATGATGATGGGGAAACACGTGCATGCTCATGTGAAGCCTTTGATGGTTACAGCTGTCACATTACATGTTGTAAGAGTGTATAATCTGATGCACTGCCAGCCTTGCACACTTCATATAGCACCAGGGACTTTGATGTCTTTCCTGTTTGCAGAGCTGAGGGTTCACTGTAGCCGTTCCTATAATGAGGATAGTGAAGTGGGTGTTAAACCCTGAAGCCTGTTAGTCTGTATGTCTGACGGGGAGATTGCTTGTCACCGTTTAGCCGGTTTAGCTCATTCGAGTGTGGTGACATTTCTTCTATTACCTTCCTGACTATTTTGCGAGCTACTAATAGCAGCCCTATATGAAAAGCCACATCCTATTTAAACACGAGAGGAGTAAACAAGATGAATTATGAATTCCTCCATCAACGCAAAGAAGCATGAATCATTTATGGCCACAAAGTATTTGCAGACATGTGCTGAGGGTAGATAAGATCTTTCGGATTTGCAGAGCTGTTGACAGAACAGGACCCTATTTCTTGATTAGAGGATGATGTGTGATAACTAGCAAACGTGGGCTTCAGGGGAGAATTCAATAAGAAAGGTGAGGACTGAGATAAATCCAAGCAGGCAGCAGAAAGAGGTTGTAGTAATTGTTTAAATGGCTTTGCAGGTGATTCTGTCTGCTGTAGCGAAGCTCGAGGCACATTGTTTTAAATGAGCTCTGCTGATTTCACTGTATCCTGTCTGCTCAACACTGCATGAGCCTCAATAAACACTCAGAGCTTTTTGATTTCATGCTTCCCAATGTGTAGCAGCATATAGCAACACCACAACAAGCAATCACAAATTCAAATGAAAAAGGGAGAGGGGAGGAATTCATCCTTCAAAGCCTTGTTTAATTTGCCGCCTCCTGGGCAACCGAAACGTGCTTCTGCCATCCCTCTGTCTGAAGGTGTGTGAGACTCAGAGAGGATGCCTTACAGGCATTTAGGTAGGAGGAGAAACAGCCAAGAGAGAGAAGAAAAAGGAAGTGGGAGAGATATATAAAAAAAAAAGACAAACTGGATAAACTTGGTTCTTGGTGTCTTTCTTCAGCCTGAAGTACATTCCCACACGCGTAGACCCACTCTCCCCAGGATGGAGCCGTGTGTGTTAATGCCTGGAGCTCTTGAGCCATGCAGGTGTCTCGGGGGACGCGTCCCGATAATGCAAACGAACTCCAGCGCGTGGTCCCAAGGCACAGAAAAAAACAAAAGATAATGCTCCGTCTACTTTTATCTCATTAAACAGTCTATAACTTGCCTAATTGTTTACAAAGGGATTTAGAAGAATATCCCACCAAAGGTTTATGGTTTTGGTGTGTGAGCGCATATGTGTCTCTGATCACTCCAGCCCACACATGTCGGAGATGCATTTGTAATTCATTGCTGTTGTGAATTAAAAAGGGGTTTTAATCAGGATGAGTATGGATGTGCAACCTAATAAGATATAGAAAGAGATTAGAAGACAAAGGGCCACATTTTAATTCTTCCTCACTCCATCCGTCACTTCGTCTTTGGAGTCGATGGCGCAGTGTAAACAGTTTTAGAAAGACTCGGCACACACAAGCACACACATCTGGCTCAGAAACAAAAAGTGAGCTTCTAAAACATAATTCAAAGATGATATATTGCCTTTACAGCCAATTCATGTCAACCTCTTTTCCGGCCGCGTCTCTTCTTGACTTTTTTTTCTTTCTGCTTGTTAGATATTCAGCCAGCAGCACTCTCCTCTGCCTTCCCCCGACCCAGTGCTTTTCAATCTGTCCATCGGAACACTTGAGCTTTGATCTTCTCACCCAGGCCTCCTCACTGCAGCCCCTGCAGCCTCCCTGTGCTCTCTCTCCTCTCCAACTCTACTCATCTTTAATACCTCCCATATCCATCACTATCCCTCTCATCCCAGGCTTCGTTCCTCTGCCCTTGTATCATCGGTCTCACCAGCCCACTCTCCCCGCGCTTTGACCACGCACGCGCTAAAGAAATCACTCCCGAGGTACTTATTAGTGCGGCGCTTTTAATTACAGTTTGCCCATCAATCAACTGTTGCATTACTAGTTGGTCCCCATCGTCCGGTTAATGTGGTGATGGATCACCTTCGAGGTTTGGCGCTGGTCATCTGTGACAGTCAGATGTGGATTCCTCAGGCGTAGGGAAAGCAAAGCTCATCTATGATGTTGACGGTGTAGGTCTTGGAGCATAATGAACAGCATAAAAAGGTATAACAAAGTGCAAACCACAAGGGGGTGAGATAAAAGAGAGAGGAAATGAAAGCAAGAACTTCATTTGTTAAAAACAACAAACTGTCGCTGCAGTGCTGTAACTCACTTCATTTACAACGCGCTGATTCCCATTAATGAAAGACAGTCTAGAAGTCTTTAAAGTTGAGTGCAAACAGGAGAGAAGCTCATTTATACAAGGCACACACACAACACACACTCATAAGAAATCCAATGTGTCTGATCAGCATGCAGAGTAACAGCTCCACCACCTGAGTCTCACTGCCCAAAATCTGCTTCTCCCCTCTCTTATCCTGCTGTAGTCTCCCTCTGCATGAGATTACGATCCTTGGCTTGGTGCAATGTATTCAAACAGATCAACAGCCTACCCCTGCATTTGTAATATGTTTACCGTAGTTGTCAAACAGCTCTGCTAAAGCCTCCCTGCCTGACTTACTTAAGTGTGCAGACAAAACACATCCAGGTAAATACCAGACAAGTAGTAAACAGGAGGATCAATGCTGATAAATGATGAAAAGGAATATCCTAGTTGGTAAGTGTGGTATTTTTGTGATTTGATGGCAGCAACTTTCTCCTTTTATAAGACATAAAAAGAGTGACTTTTGGCAAAACAAACATCCATCCATCTTTTTTTAACGGCTTGATCCTGTCCAGGGTCGCAGGGGCTCCAGTGGTCACTGAAAAAAAGGTGGGGTATATTTTGGCCATTCCTTCACAGGGCCACATAGACAAGTAACTATTCACACTCCTACCTACAGCCAATTAACCTAACATGCATGGTTTTGAACAGTATGAGGAAACCGGAGCACCAGGAGAAAAACCCCTGGGAAACCATGCAAACTACATGCAGAAAAGCACCTGTTAGGAGCTGAACCCAGGACCTTAATGCTGCGAGGAAGTAGTGCTATCCAACTATTGTACGGCCTGCAAAACAAACAAGAATACTTTAATAAGTCTTACTATTCGGGAATAAAATAAGAACGTTGTTGCTGTTTTGCCCCATTGTCCGAATGAACTCCTCATGCCACAGATATGTACTTGTGCTGACATGAGACTCCAGTAAATACGATTAGAAATGTAGCAGTGGGCCTCTTGTCCTGAGCCAACCCCTGTCCAAATAAAAAAACCAACAGATTATTATGGAGTTCATTAACATGCAGGAAAGATCCAAATCGTCTGATGGATAAAGAGAATGAGACGTTGAATCTTGAAGAGTCACTTGAAGACAGGGCCTGGTAAATTTATAACTACACATCAAAGTAACTGCTGACCTGATCTTCTCTACAACTGAGACCCATCAAGAAAGTGCCACAGGTAACTTTTAAAGAGGGCAGTGATGTGTGAGGAAGGGGCTAAAGCCTATGTTTTGTGCTCAGCCAACTCATTTGAATGCCCTTCCAAAAAACGTAGAAAGGCAGTGTATGGGCGTGTAACTACATGCAGTCTTGTAATGCGTGCGCGTGCGTGTGCGTGTGTGTGTAATCTCATTACCTGTCTCTTCGTCCATCGTGGCCCATAACGCTGGGATGTGTTGGCATTACTTTGATTAAAACAGGTAGGGTCAGAGAACTGAGCAGAAAGGAAAGAAGAGGTTGGGGTGTTGGCAGAGTTTAAAAAAAGTGAATGTGTGTGTTTTATGGCAAGTAGAAATGACTGGGGCACTTATTGGTATTAAAGGGTAAACTTTGAAAGGCATCCATCTCAAGCATGGAGCGAACTTTTCATTCAAAGTTGCGTGAGTGTTTGATCTTGATGTGCCAGTGACAAATGATCAACATGAAAAATGATCTTAGCGTTATTTATTTCTTTATTTTTTTTAGAAGGAAAAATGTGTCTTTGGCTTGAACCTGGGGTCATTAAGAAGCAAATAAATAAGCACAGAAAGTTTGCATATTGGAAAGCTGTCAGCTCTAGGCCAGCATGTGCTCACTTTCAGCTTGATGGAGAGCCGTCTTTCCCGGGCAAGCCCCTGGACTCGGGGGCCGATGAATCAGCAGGAGTGGACACATTGGCAGTTGTCATGTAATGATATTGCCTGAGTGTCAGCTGTGGTTAAAACAGTTACACACAAATGCTGACATCCTGTACAGACACACTCAGCACACACTTACATAAATTTCCGGGAGAGGTTTAAGAACAATCCAGAACCGTTGCTCTCTTAATTAAAAATGAAATAAAATATAGCTAAAATGCCTAAAGCAGTAGTTTAGAAAATTTGAAGCGGAGTTTTGTGGAAAGGTTATGAACAATTATTGTAATTCTTATTGTAGACAGCTCTTTGAATGACCTCAGGTTGGAGAAAAAGAGTTTGATTCTGACAGGATTGATGAGCTAGAAGTTCCATTTAGAATCTCCTAATATTAATATTGGAATAACAACGTAAGTCAAAATTGATGGCGGTGTAAAGATTCGGTTCATTCTTTCTTTTTTTTTTGTACCACTTGTACACAATAAAACTTAAATGCAGGCCACAACAAATGAGAGAAGAATGTTAGTATGTTTTCCTTAAAAAAACATCAGTAATACACCTAGTACCTCAAAGAAAATTCATTTGCACAGAACAGACCTTTTTGCACTTGTGTGGTGATGAATCCACTTAATTTCTGAAATCATACAAATTAATCAACTTGTGCTTCACACAAATTTTTGACATTATTCTAAATGAAGGCATTTTAACAGTCTTAAAAAGAGAGCATTAAAATCTTGTTATCCTTTTTTTTAGAAAAAAATCCAAGTAAAATTTGTGTGTTAATAGATATTTTAACTGTTTATTTTAGCAAATAAAGTTTTATAAATCTGTTTGTAAAACGGTTTTCACTTGGTTTCAAGATAAGGTTTTAAGAAAGTAAATATAAACGCTCAGTAGAATAGTGCTAAACCACTTTAAAAGTCTCAGTTGATCTCAGTTCCATCTTTTTTTTTTGTCTTCACAGTATAATTATATACTGACACGGAGTGCCTCACATATAGTGGTTGAGTGTGTCAAGAGAAAGAGATGATGGTGTGGCAACAAGCTTTTAGAAAAATGGACAGCCAAGTGTATGCACACACACACACACAGTGTATGTGTGCAGAGAAACAAACATGCAGAGGAGTGATCTGTCCCTCTCTGTTAAGTATCATCTTGAGTTGTCGTGACGACCAATTTCTCACAAACATCACATCCAGTATCATTCCAGTTGTTTGACAAGATGCATTATAAATGAGTACTTAGAGATCTGCAATAGTATAGTCCCCCACACTTTTCTGCCTCTGTGTTAAAGATAACTTTTTTAGATGGTTTAGCAGTATAAAAAGTTAATAAAGCTATAAATAAAACCATGCCATATCTTTGCAGAAATGAAGAATGATGGGAAGCCTTCATGTCTTAAGCCTGTGTCTCACTGAGCTGCAACTGCTGGTGACAAGTTGAAGACACAAAACTATGAGAAAATACACACATTTTCACTTGGACACTAACTGAATTGGTACTTCCAACACGTTTGCAACATAAAGGCAAATAAATTGTGACATTCTTGTGAGTGATGTCCAGTTTTATTTGTCTCAATTTAGTCACAAAGTGTCCTAATTATGTCTCAAATTGGTCACAATATATTTATTTTATGTTTCTTGTGTAACCCGTGTTATAGTTTGGGTTCATTCATTTCAATTTATGTGGAGGTTAAATATTTAAAAAAGGGTTAAGATGTTTAAAAACGTTTAAAAAAGCAATTTCCAAACATTAGTAATATTCCTATGTCCAATGCCTTTGTTATGTACAATTTTGTATTTTCTTTCTGTATTTAATAATTGCCAAATTATTTTACTAATTTCTATTTGGTTAGGGATACTGATCTTTGAACTGTTGCGCAATTGGAAGGGGAGGGGAAAAAAGAGAGAGTTCGACGGAGGGGGGTGAAGGAGACAGTCTGCTCGATTGTTCCTCCCAGTTAGCATATGCTAAGCAAAAACTTTTCCTAGCTAAGGAAAGGCAGCTGCAGTCAAGTGTTCGGCCAGGACATTTATAAAAGCAGTGGACTTTAGTTATGTGCGGTGGGATACTTTTTCTCTGTTTTTCAAGAAGTCGCAGCTTGGACTGTTGTGAAAACTGACGCGACACACGCGAGAGCACGCTAAGCTAAGAGACAGCGAGGAGGGTTGGCTACCACGTTGGTGAGCTACACGACTGCTGTTCTTTGTGGACTTGGAGACGAGAATCGTTTGGACACCGGAGGAGTTGCGGTTTCGTTTGGAAAAGACGACCAAGATCGACTACACGGTGGGGACCGAGAGATTCAGTGCTGCGGGAGTCCATGCAGGAGACACGTGCAGAGCCACGAGCCACGACAGGTCCACGCTGTGCGCACATGAACGCTCTACTCTTCACTTTCAAACGCAAGGAGTCAGGTACAGAGTCAATTTATTTTGTTTGCTCATTGAGTGAAGCGGCCAGTGTTTAAGTTTCCAGGCCCCAACGCACACAAGCGACGTTCAGGCCTGCAACGGGTATTTTTTTGGTCATTTTAGTTATTATAAAGCCGGCATAGCTTAGGATTTACTAATGACTTTGATGATTTTGGTTTGTTAATGCTCTGCAAGTGACTGATGGACACTGAGGGTTTGATTTTTGAACTTTAAAGGGAAACTTTAATTGTAAGGTTTTGAGTTAAGACACATTCCTTATTTACTGTACATTGCTATACAGGTAAGTTGAGTTGTTTTAAGTTGTGTTCACTTCTTCAAGTGTGTTTATGGTTTATTTACAAATGTAAGGTATTTCATTTTACTAAATTCAGGGTAATTTCATTTGAAATATATTTTCATAAGTAAAAAGAAGAAAGACATTTACTGTTTCAATTCATTATTTCATTAACAGATTTCTCCTTGAGTAAAAGAAAGGTATAGTTACAAGGTATTTATAAGGGAACTCATAACTAATCCGATAACAACGACTACAGTTTTATCACCTTTTAACGATAAGAACTCAGGGCGTCCCATATTTGATTATTTTACATGATTTCGGATGTTTTGCCAGTAATGTAGGCAAAGGGGCGCTACACAAAATGGAGGCACCGCTGGGATGTTATGAGAATTTCTGAACTTATTTACCCTTGTTATAGTGTAACTCTGCACATTTTCATAGAAAGTTGAACTTTTTATTTATCAGTCATGGCTGATAGTAAGTGGCAGGCGGAGCTTAGCGAGTGGTGTGACACTGAAACTATTGATGTCACTCATGCTATATTAGTGGTAGGGGTGGGGAAAGATCTCGAAGTGGCCAAAATTGAAGAAGAGCTACACTCAGTCAGATGCTGGGGTCGTGTGAGGGGGACAAAGCCCTACAGTGATGGCGATGGCGTATTGGTTCTCTGTGAATGTAAAGAAGTCATCGACCCGAGTTTAGTTCCTCCTGAAGTCCGACCCAATGATGGCGCTATTTGGAAGATCATAACTCATGCTCAACAACCCACTACCTCTGCTCCTGCTGAAGACTTTTCAGTCAAGTTGCAACGGTTTCTATCGTCAGAGGGAAAGACCTTTGCCGATATTCAAAGCATGTCTTCCACTGATGAGTCAGTCTTACGTGCCATGGTCGACGTGGTCAGCCGCACTACCAGAAGTCAAACTGAGAGCCATGGATACCGCCGCTTGCGGATTTTCTCTGGTATCACTCCCACCCCAGCTGGAGAAGAAACTTTGGAATATTGGCTAGAACAAGCGACGTTGATGGTTCAAGAGAGTGAACTCACTGAACAAGAGAAGAGACGACGAATCCTGGAAGGCTTGAGAGGGCCTGCTCTCGAAATTGTCAAGTCACTACGCCTCAGTAAGCCAAGAGCCACAGCCCAAGAGTTTCTTGATGCGATGGACTGCGCATTTGGTTCTGCTGAGTCTGCCGAAGATCTGTACTTTTCTTTCCGGCTCATACAGCAGAAGTCTGGTGAGAAGCTGTCAGACTATGTTCGCCGGATTGAACCTTTTCTGGCCAAAGTGGTGAAGAAAGGAGGGGTCTCAGCTAATGAAAAAGACAAAGTGCGCGTTGAACAGTTGCTTCGTGGTGCAATTGACTCAGACTTGATGTTGCTTCAGCTACGCCTGAAGGAGAGACGTAGTACACCTCCCAACTTTCTTGACTTACTGTCTGAAATCAGAACCGAAGAAGAATACCAGCAAACACGAAAGAAGGTGAATGCACGTATTCGGAATGTTGCTGCTAGTAAAGACTTAGTCGATGATGATGTGGACATAGAAGTGCTAAAGGCTGATTTTAAAGCTCTGAAAACTCAAGTATTTGAAATGAGTAAGAGTTCGGCAAATGAAGGAGCTAGTGCTCCCGCACCTATGCTAATTCCGAGTCACTCAGGCAATGATAAGTCAGAGGCTGCTGCTTTACGAAAGAAAGTTAAAAGATTAAACAAAAAGTTGAAGTTCAAAGGAGAAAATACAACTGACCCTTCGGCTACGGTAGCCGCTATCGGGACTAAGAGCCTAAGTCAAGGTTCTAGGCAAGCACAAAGTCCTGGAGGTGGTGAACGCTTCTGCTACAGATGTGGAGAAGATGGTCATATCGCCACTCAGTGCTCATCTCCTGAGAATGAAAAAAAAGTCATAAAGAGACTCATAGCTTCGCTTAACAAAGCAAAAGGCAAGCAATCGAATGAGAGCAATCCAAACAGTGAGACCTTCAGCTGCTTCTCTAAAAAGCAGGAAGTATGCTCAAACGCAAATGCCCCGCTTCCCAAAGGTCTCATTGGTCCACCATCTACAGTGCAAATGAGAGTGAAAGGTAACCCATGTACAGCCATATTGGATAGTGGGTCCCAAGTAACTATCATTTTCCAGGAATTCTACGAAAAGCACTTGTCAGATATACCCATACAACCAGTCTCTGGATTGGCCATTTGGGGACTAAGTGATACAAGCTATCCCTACTCAGGATACATTGTAGTTGACATGCAGTTCCCAAAGGAGCTAACTGGAAAGTCAGAGACATTGTCAGTGTTGGCACTGATTTGCCCTGGGCCTAACACACCCGATCAGGTCCCAGTGATCCTAGGCACAAACGCTAATTTGTTCCACAGACTTGCTGACTTGTGTGGTCATCCAAAGAGTGAGGCTTTAGCCCGTGCCTTGAGAATCAACAACAACAGACAGAAGAGAGAATCAGTACTGCCTAACGCCAATGACACAAACACCGATGATTCCGTAGGTTTAGTGAAGTACATGGGCCCTAATGACTTGACACTTACCCCACAGGAAAGTCGCTGTGTACCATGTCAACTGGACCTTACTCAGCCAGCACCTAAAGGCATAATCGTGGTGGAGACAAGTGAAACTGTAGCATTACCTTACGGAGTGATGTTCCAGCCTGTAGTTGCTCCCGCTTCTGCCATTGATCCCAATTGCTTCTCTCTGTTGATTCAGAACGAGACCAAGAAGGAGATTACAATACCTCGAGGTACCCCACTAGGTACAGTTCAGTCAGCTGATTTGGCCAGACCTATTGTGAAAAGTCAAGATGCCGAAGAACTGGATCCAAGTCTGATAGACTTTGGGGATTCGCCTATCCCCAATGAATGGAAAGAGAGACTAAGGAGAAAACTCTGTCGTCGACGCAATGTGTTCTCACTCCATGAATGGGACGTTGGCTTAGCCAAAGGCGTTGAGCACAACATTCGTCTAACCGATCCCCGTCCATTCCGTGAGAGATCCAGACGCCTGGCGCCTGCGGACATAGAGGATGTGCGTAAACATCTCCGAGAGCTGTTAGACGCTGGAGTGATACAGGAGTCAAGGAGTCCATACGCTTCGCCTATTGTGGTAGCGCGAAAGAAGAATGGAAATGTGCGTATGTGCATAGACTATAGGACTCTGAATAGCAAGACAATACCAGACCAATACACCACACCACGCATCGATGACGCATTGGATTGTTTAGCAGGAAGTCGATGGTTCTCTGTCTTAGACCTTCGTAGCGGTTATTACCAAATCGCAATGGCGGAACAAGACAAAGACAAGACCGCATTCATTTGTCCTCTTGGCTTCTACCAATTCGAGCGTATGCCCCAAGGAGTGATGGGAGCTCCGGCGACGTTTCAACGTCTGATGGAGAAGGCCGTTGGAGACATGAACTTGCTACAAGTCCTTGTTTATCTGGATGACTTAATCGTGTTTGGTGCTACGCTAGAAGAACATGAGGAGAGACTCATGAAAGTTCTCGATCGCCTTGAGGAGGTAGGCCTAAAAGTGTCTTTGGACAAATGCCAGTTCTGTCAGCCCAGAGTCAAGTATGTTGGCCATATTGTCTCTGCTGATGGGATTGCGGCAGATCCAGCTAAGGTCGAAGCTGTAACCCAGTGGCCACAGCCTACTGACCTTAAGTCACTGAGGTCATTCCTTGGTTTCTGTGGTTATTACCGCAGATTTGTGGCGAACTACTCCTCAATCGTTAAGCCCTTGACAGATCTGACCAAAGGGTATCCTCCGGTGAGGAAAGGCAAGAAGCCTACAGTCACAAAAGATCATCAGTACTTCAAGGAGGCCGAACCTTTTGGATCACGATGGACTGATGCATGCACAAAAGCTTTTCGTGACATTATCCGATGCCTTACCAATGCGCCTGTGTTAGCGTTCGCAGATCCTAACAAGCACTATGTGTTGCACACCGACGCTAGTCTCAAAGGTTTAGGAGCAGTCTTACACCAGGTTTATCCTGAAGGTCTCCGTCCTGTTGCATTTGCCAGCAGAGGATTGACTGCTGCTGAGCAGAAGTATCACATTCACCAGCTCGAGTTTCTAGCGCTCAAGTGGGCCGTGGTAGACAAATTTCATGACTACCTATATGGTGTGAGATTCACGGTAATGACTGACAACAATCCGCTCACATATGTGCTGACAACTGGGAAACTCAACGCAACAGGTCACAGGTGGCTTGCAGCACTAGCCATGCATGACTTTGAAGTCAAGTATCACCCTGGAAAGGTGAACATTGGCGCTGACTTGCTCTCACGTAACTGGTCTGATGTTGAAGCAGAACCCTGGAAGAAACTGTGTCAGGGTGATGTAAAAACACTTTGTAGTCAAGTGCGGGCACAAGATATGTGTATGGCTGAAAGACTGGGAGTTCCTGTAGAGGGTATTCCTGAGCTCTATTGTTTTGCAACCCACCTGAATGGTGGACAACTAGAACGGTTAACCCCTGACGACTTGCAAAGGGCCCAGCTCAAAGACCCTGTTCTCAAAACAGTAAGAGAGGCCTTGAACACAGGTCGCTGGCCATCTCATGTTACTGATGCAGAAGTTTCTTTGTTGAAACGGGAGAGAACCAAACTGAAGATTGAAGACGGATTACTCTACCGAGTGAAAATCAAAGCTTCTGGTAAACAACACCGCCAGCTGCTTTTACCCGAAGAGTTCAGAATACAGGTGTGTCGTGCATTGCATGATGACATGGGACACTTGGGTGTAGAGAGGACTGTAGAACTAATGAGAGAAAGGTTCTACTGGCCGAAGATGAGTCACACTGTTGAGACATACATAAGCAACTGTGGGAAGTGTGTCACATGGAAGAGTCCATGTCCACGAGCTGCTCCATTACACCAGATCACTTCTGCAGGACCTATGGAACTTGTATGTATCGATTTTCTTTCACTAGAGCCAGACTCCAGTGGAGTTTCTAACATTCTTGTGGTGACTGATCATTTCAGTCGCTATGCACAAGCTTACCCGACTAGAGATCAACGAGCAGTCACTGTTGCCAAGGTCTTGGTTGAAAGGTTCTTTGTTCATTATGGTCTTCCAGCTCGAATTCATTCGGACCAAGGGCGTGACTTCGAGAGCCGGTTGATTCAGGAGCTTCTGAGAACCTTGGGAATCCGTAAGTCACGGACGACACCCTATCATCCTCAGGGTGACCCACAACCGGAGCGCTTTAATAGGACGCTGTTATCTATGCTGGGAACCCTGAGGGATACCCACAAACGTCAGTGGAGTCGTCATGTGAGTCAGTTAGTACATGCGTACAACAGTACCAAGAATGATGCTACAGGGTTTTCACCCTACTACATCATGTTTGGCAGAGAGGCCATATTGCCAATTGATGTATGTTTTGGTACTGATGACCAAGAACCAGTTAGTCATTCACGTTACGTGGAAGATCTCAAAAGAGACTTAAAGAGTGCTTACGAGTTAGCTACCAAGTCTGCAACTCAAGTTCATGTGAGGAACAAGAAGAACTATGAGAGAGCTCTACGCAATCAAACCTTAGTCAAGGGTGATCGAGTGCTCCTGAAGAACTTGGGGTTGCACGGGAAACATAAGTTGCAGAGTAGGTGGAACTCTTTACCTTATGTGATCATGGAAAAGCTCCCTGATTTGCCTGTCTACAGGGTGAAGCCTGAGAGTGGGATGGGGAAGCTGAGAACTATTCACAGAGACAATGTTTTGCCTATTGGAAGTTTGGTGAGGGTTTCTGAAGACTCAGATGTTCAACAGCAAACCACAAGACCTGTGACTAGGAGTCAGAGGAAGTCAAGGACACGTCAACCACATGGTACGAGGCCTCAAGACAATGCAGGTTATTCGCTGGATGGAGAGTCTAGTGATCCTGAGTCTGAATATCAGCTTATGTGCAGATGGAGGTCCAAATCTGAAGATCTTGAAGATCCTGTCGCAGAAAGAGATTGTGAGTGTGAAATACAGAACACTGCTGCGCAGGACAGTGCATCTGATCATGATGAAGAGTCCGAACATGATGTGATGTCAGAAGCCATAGCAGACTCTAGCGATGGTGAAAGTGATGCTGGCGATGAGGTAGAGACGCCTGCTGAACTAACAGGTAGTGCAGAGCTTGAAAGACCTTCTCCTGTTAGGGTGACTGAGGAAGTCCGACCTCAGAGACATTCCCTTAGACGTGAGAAGAGGTCTATTAAGCCTGTTGTTAGACTGACTTATGATGAGGTAGGGAAGTCTAAAGACCAGCCTTTGACTATAGTACATAGGGGTGTAGTCATAAAGATTGGTTGAGGGAATTTTTGTTTCACTTTTCTGTGTTATTGAAATTATGTTTTCATTCATGTTCATGGGAATTAGGTTTCATAGGGACATGTAAACCATTTGAGTGGGGGAGAGTGTAACCCGTGTTATAGTTTGGGTTCATTCATTTCAATTTATGTGGAGGTTAAATATTTAAAAAAGGGTTAAGATGTTTAAAAACGTTTAAAAAAGCAATTTCCAAACATTAGTAATATTCCTATGTCCAATGCCTTTGTTATGTACAATTTTGTATTTTCTTTCTGTATTTAATAATTGCCAAATTATTTTACTAATTTCTATTTGGTTAGGGATACTGATCTTTGAACTGTTGCGCAATTGGAAGGGGAGGGGAAAAAAGAGAGAGTTCGACGGAGGGGGGTGAAGGAGACAGTCTGCTCGATTGTTCCTCCCAGTTAGCATATGCTAAGCAAAAACTTTTCCTAGCTAAGGAAAGGCAGCTGCAGTCAAGTGTTCGGCCAGGACATTTATAAAAGCAGTGGACTTTAGTTATGTGCGGTGGGATACTTTTTCTCTGTTTTTCAAGAAGTCGCAGCTTGGACTGTTGTGAAAACTGACGCGACACACGCGAGAGCACGCTAAGCTAAGAGACAGCGAGGAGGGTTGGCTACCACGTTGGTGAGCTACACGACTGCTGTTCTTTGTGGACTTGGAGACGAGAATCGTTTGGACACCGGAGGAGTTGCGGTTTCGTTTGGAAAAGACGACCAAGATCGACTACACGGTGGGGACCGAGAGATTCAGTGCTGCGGGAGTCCATGCAGGAGACACGTGCAGAGCCACGAGCCACGACAGGTCCACGCTGTGCGCACATGAACGCTCTACTCTTCACTTTCAAACGCAAGGAGTCAGGTACAGAGTCAATTTATTTTGTTTGCTCATTGAGTGAAGCGGCCAGTGTTTAAGTTTCCAGGCCCCAACGCACACAAGCGACGTTCAGGCCTGCAACGGGTATTTTTTTGGTCATTTTAGTTATTATAAAGCCGGCATAGCTTAGGATTTACTAATGACTTTGATGATTTTGGTTTGTTAATGCTCTGCAAGTGACTGATGGACACTGAGGGTTTGATTTTTGAACTTTAAAGGGAAACTTTAATTGTAAGGTTTTGAGTTAAGACACATTCCTTATTTACTGTACATTGCTATACAGGTAAGTTGAGTTGTTTTAAGTTGTGTTCACTTCTTCAAGTGTGTTTATGGTTTATTTACAAATGTAAGGTATTTCATTTTACTAAATTCAGGGTAATTTCATTTGAAATATATTTTCATAAGTAAAAAGAAGAAAGACATTTACTGTTTCAATTCATTATTTCATTAACAGATTTCTCCTTGAGTAAAAGAAAGGTATAGTTACAAGGTATTTATAAGGGAACTCATAACTAATCCGATAACAACGACTACAGTTTTATCACCTTTTAACGATAAGAACTCAGGGCGTCCCATATTTGATTATTTTACATGATTTCGGATGTTTTGCCAGTAATGTAGGCAAAGGGGCGCTACACAAAATGGAGGCACCGCTGGGATGTTATGAGAATTTCTGAACTTATTTACCCTTGTTATAGTGTAACTCTGCACATTTTCATAGAAAGTTGAACTTTTTATTTATCAGTCATGGCTGATAGTAAGTGGCAGGCGGAGCTTAGCGAGTGGTGTGACACTGAAACTATTGATGTCACTCATGCTATATTAGTGGTAGGGGTGGGGAAAGATCTCGAAGTGGCCAAAATTGAAGAAGAGCTACACTCAGTCAGATGCTGGGGTCGTGTGAGGGGGACAAAGCCCTACAGTGATGGCGATGGCGTATTGGTTCTCTGTGAATGTAAAGAAGTCATCGACCCGAGTTTAGTTCCTCCTGAAGTCCGACCCAATGATGGCGCTATTTGGAAGATCATAACTCATGCTCAACAACCCACTACCTCTGCTCCTGCTGAAGACTTTTCAGTCAAGTTGCAACGGTTTCTATCGTCAGAGGGAAAGACCTTTGCCGATATTCAAAGCATGTCTTCCACTGATGAGTCAGTCTTACGTGCCATGGTCGACGTGGTCAGCCGCACTACCAGAAGTCAAACTGAGAGCCATGGATACCGCCGCTTGCGGATTTTCTCTGGTATCACTCCCACCCCAGCTGGAGAAGAAACTTTGGAATATTGGCTAGAACAAGCGACGTTGATGGTTCAAGAGAGTGAACTCACTGAACAAGAGAAGAGACGACGAATCCTGGAAGGCTTGAGAGGGCCTGCTCTCGAAATTGTCAAGTCACTACGCCTCAGTAAGCCAAGAGCCACAGCCCAAGAGTTTCTTGATGCGATGGACTGCGCATTTGGTTCTGCTGAGTCTGCCGAAGATCTGTACTTTTCTTTCCGGCTCATACAGCAGAAGTCTGGTGAGAAGCTGTCAGACTATGTTCGCCGGATTGAACCTTTTCTGGCCAAAGTGGTGAAGAAAGGAGGGGTCTCAGCTAATGAAAAAGACAAAGTGCGCGTTGAACAGTTGCTTCGTGGTGCAATTGACTCAGACTTGATGTTGCTTCAGCTACGCCTGAAGGAGAGACGTAGTACACCTCCCAACTTTCTTGACTTACTGTCTGAAATCAGAACCGAAGAAGAATACCAGCAAACACGAAAGAAGGTGAATGCACGTATTCGGAATGTTGCTGCTAGTAAAGACTTAGTCGATGATGATGTGGACATAGAAGTGCTAAAGGCTGATTTTAAAGCTCTGAAAACTCAAGTATTTGAAATGAGTAAGAGTTCGGCAAATGAAGGAGCTAGTGCTCCCGCACCTATGCTAATTCCGAGTCACTCAGGCAATGATAAGTCAGAGGCTGCTGCTTTACGAAAGAAAGTTAAAAGATTAAACAAAAAGTTGAAGTTCAAAGGAGAAAATACAACTGACCCTTCGGCTACGGTAGCCGCTATCGGGACTAAGAGCCTAAGTCAAGGTTCTAGGCAAGCACAAAGTCCTGGAGGTGGTGAACGCTTCTGCTACAGATGTGGAGAAGATGGTCATATCGCCACTCAGTGCTCATCTCCTGAGAATGAAAAAAAAGTCATAAAGAGACTCATAGCTTCGCTTAACAAAGCAAAAGGCAAGCAATCGAATGAGAGCAATCCAAACAGTGAGACCTTCAGCTGCTTCTCTAAAAAGCAGGAAGTATGCTCAAACGCAAATGCCCCGCTTCCCAAAGGTCTCATTGGTCCACCATCTACAGTGCAAATGAGAGTGAAAGGTAACCCATGTACAGCCATATTGGATAGTGGGTCCCAAGTAACTATCATTTTCCAGGAATTCTACGAAAAGCACTTGTCAGATATACCCATACAACCAGTCTCTGGATTGGCCATTTGGGGACTAAGTGATACAAGCTATCCCTACTCAGGATACATTGTAGTTGACATGCAGTTCCCAAAGGAGCTAACTGGAAAGTCAGAGACATTGTCAGTGTTGGCACTGATTTGCCCTGGGCCTAACACACCCGATCAGGTCCCAGTGATCCTAGGCACAAACGCTAATTTGTTCCACAGACTTGCTGACTTGTGTGGTCATCCAAAGAGTGAGGCTTTAGCCCGTGCCTTGAGAATCAACAACAACAGACAGAAGAGAGAATCAGTACTGCCTAACGCCAATGACACAAACACCGATGATTCCGTAGGTTTAGTGAAGTACATGGGCCCTAATGACTTGACACTTACCCCACAGGAAAGTCGCTGTGTACCATGTCAACTGGACCTTACTCAGCCAGCACCTAAAGGCATAATCGTGGTGGAGACAAGTGAAACTGTAGCATTACCTTACGGAGTGATGTTCCAGCCTGTAGTTGCTCCCGCTTCTGCCATTGATCCCAATTGCTTCTCTCTGTTGATTCAGAACGAGACCAAGAAGGAGATTACAATACCTCGAGGTACCCCACTAGGTACAGTTCAGTCAGCTGATTTGGCCAGACCTATTGTGAAAAGTCAAGATGCCGAAGAACTGGATCCAAGTCTGATAGACTTTGGGGATTCGCCTATCCCCAATGAATGGAAAGAGAGACTAAGGAGAAAACTCTGTCGTCGACGCAATGTGTTCTCACTCCATGAATGGGACGTTGGCTTAGCCAAAGGCGTTGAGCACAACATTCGTCTAACCGATCCCCGTCCATTCCGTGAGAGATCCAGACGCCTGGCGCCTGCGGACATAGAGGATGTGCGTAAACATCTCCGAGAGCTGTTAGACGCTGGAGTGATACAGGAGTCAAGGAGTCCATACGCTTCGCCTATTGTGGTAGCGCGAAAGAAGAATGGAAATGTGCGTATGTGCATAGACTATAGGACTCTGAATAGCAAGACAATACCAGACCAATACACCACACCACGCATCGATGACGCATTGGATTGTTTAGCAGGAAGTCGATGGTTCTCTGTCTTAGACCTTCGTAGCGGTTATTACCAAATCGCAATGGCGGAACAAGACAAAGACAAGACCGCATTCATTTGTCCTCTTGGCTTCTACCAATTCGAGCGTATGCCCCAAGGAGTGATGGGAGCTCCGGCGACGTTTCAACGTCTGATGGAGAAGGCCGTTGGAGACATGAACTTGCTACAAGTCCTTGTTTATCTGGATGACTTAATCGTGTTTGGTGCTACGCTAGAAGAACATGAGGAGAGACTCATGAAAGTTCTCGATCGCCTTGAGGAGGTAGGCCTAAAAGTGTCTTTGGACAAATGCCAGTTCTGTCAGCCCAGAGTCAAGTATGTTGGCCATATTGTCTCTGCTGATGGGATTGCGGCAGATCCAGCTAAGGTCGAAGCTGTAACCCAGTGGCCACAGCCTACTGACCTTAAGTCACTGAGGTCATTCCTTGGTTTCTGTGGTTATTACCGCAGATTTGTGGCGAACTACTCCTCAATCGTTAAGCCCTTGACAGATCTGACCAAAGGGTATCCTCCGGTGAGGAAAGGCAAGAAGCCTACAGTCACAAAAGATCATCAGTACTTCAAGGAGGCCGAACCTTTTGGATCACGATGGACTGATGCATGCACAAAAGCTTTTCGTGACATTATCCGATGCCTTACCAATGCGCCTGTGTTAGCGTTCGCAGATCCTAACAAGCACTATGTGTTGCACACCGACGCTAGTCTCAAAGGTTTAGGAGCAGTCTTACACCAGGTTTATCCTGAAGGTCTCCGTCCTGTTGCATTTGCCAGCAGAGGATTGACTGCTGCTGAGCAGAAGTATCACATTCACCAGCTCGAGTTTCTAGCGCTCAAGTGGGCCGTGGTAGACAAATTTCATGACTACCTATATGGTGTGAGATTCACGGTAATGACTGACAACAATCCGCTCACATATGTGCTGACAACTGGGAAACTCAACGCAACAGGTCACAGGTGGCTTGCAGCACTAGCCATGCATGACTTTGAAGTCAAGTATCACCCTGGAAAGGTGAACATTGGCGCTGACTTGCTCTCACGTAACTGGTCTGATGTTGAAGCAGAACCCTGGAAGAAACTGTGTCAGGGTGATGTAAAAACACTTTGTAGTCAAGTGCGGGCACAAGATATGTGTATGGCTGAAAGACTGGGAGTTCCTGTAGAGGGTATTCCTGAGCTCTATTGTTTTGCAACCCACCTGAATGGTGGACAACTAGAACGGTTAACCCCTGACGACTTGCAAAGGGCCCAGCTCAAAGACCCTGTTCTCAAAACAGTAAGAGAGGCCTTGAACACAGGTCGCTGGCCATCTCATGTTACTGATGCAGAAGTTTCTTTGTTGAAACGGGAGAGAACCAAACTGAAGATTGAAGACGGATTACTCTACCGAGTGAAAATCAAAGCTTCTGGTAAACAACACCGCCAGCTGCTTTTACCCGAAGAGTTCAGAATACAGGTGTGTCGTGCATTGCATGATGACATGGGACACTTGGGTGTAGAGAGGACTGTAGAACTAATGAGAGAAAGGTTCTACTGGCCGAAGATGAGTCACACTGTTGAGACATACATAAGCAACTGTGGGAAGTGTGTCACATGGAAGAGTCCATGTCCACGAGCTGCTCCATTACACCAGATCACTTCTGCAGGACCTATGGAACTTGTATGTATCGATTTTCTTTCACTAGAGCCAGACTCCAGTGGAGTTTCTAACATTCTTGTGGTGACTGATCATTTCAGTCGCTATGCACAAGCTTACCCGACTAGAGATCAACGAGCAGTCACTGTTGCCAAGGTCTTGGTTGAAAGGTTCTTTGTTCATTATGGTCTTCCAGCTCGAATTCATTCGGACCAAGGGCGTGACTTCGAGAGCCGGTTGATTCAGGAGCTTCTGAGAACCTTGGGAATCCGTAAGTCACGGACGACACCCTATCATCCTCAGGGTGACCCACAACCGGAGCGCTTTAATAGGACGCTGTTATCTATGCTGGGAACCCTGAGGGATACCCACAAACGTCAGTGGAGTCGTCATGTGAGTCAGTTAGTACATGCGTACAACAGTACCAAGAATGATGCTACAGGGTTTTCACCCTACTACATCATGTTTGGCAGAGAGGCCATATTGCCAATTGATGTATGTTTTGGTACTGATGACCAAGAACCAGTTAGTCATTCACGTTACGTGGAAGATCTCAAAAGAGACTTAAAGAGTGCTTACGAGTTAGCTACCAAGTCTGCAACTCAAGTTCATGTGAGGAACAAGAAGAACTATGAGAGAGCTCTACGCAATCAAACCTTAGTCAAGGGTGATCGAGTGCTCCTGAAGAACTTGGGGTTGCACGGGAAACATAAGTTGCAGAGTAGGTGGAACTCTTTACCTTATGTGATCATGGAAAAGCTCCCTGATTTGCCTGTCTACAGGGTGAAGCCTGAGAGTGGGATGGGGAAGCTGAGAACTATTCACAGAGACAATGTTTTGCCTATTGGAAGTTTGGTGAGGGTTTCTGAAGACTCAGATGTTCAACAGCAAACCACAAGACCTGTGACTAGGAGTCAGAGGAAGTCAAGGACACGTCAACCACATGGTACGAGGCCTCAAGACAATGCAGGTTATTCGCTGGATGGAGAGTCTAGTGATCCTGAGTCTGAATATCAGCTTATGTGCAGATGGAGGTCCAAATCTGAAGATCTTGAAGATCCTGTCGCAGAAAGAGATTGTGAGTGTGAAATACAGAACACTGCTGCGCAGGACAGTGCATCTGATCATGATGAAGAGTCCGAACATGATGTGATGTCAGAAGCCATAGCAGACTCTAGCGATGGTGAAAGTGATGCTGGCGATGAGGTAGAGACGCCTGCTGAACTAACAGGTAGTGCAGAGCTTGAAAGACCTTCTCCTGTTAGGGTGACTGAGGAAGTCCGACCTCAGAGACATTCCCTTAGACGTGAGAAGAGGTCTATTAAGCCTGTTGTTAGACTGACTTATGATGAGGTAGGGAAGTCTAAAGACCAGCCTTTGACTATAGTACATAGGGGTGTAGTCATAAAGATTGGTTGAGGGAATTTTTGTTTCACTTTTCTGTGTTATTGAAATTATGTTTTCATTCATGTTCATGGGAATTAGGTTTCATAGGGACATGTAAACCATTTGAGTGGGGGAGAGTGTAACCCGTGTTATAGTTTGGGTTCATTCATTTCAATTTATGTGGAGGTTAAATATTTAAAAAAGGGTTAAGATGTTTAAAAACGTTTAAAAAAGCAATTTCCAAACATTAGTAATATTCCTATGTCCAATGCCTTTGTTATGTACAATTTTGTATTTTCTTTCTGTATTTAATAATTGCCAAATTATTTTACTAATTTCTATTTGGTTAGGGATACTGATCTTTGAACTGTTGCGCAATTGGAAGGGGAGGGGAAAAAAGAGAGAGTTCGACGGAGGGGGGTGAAGGAGACAGTCTGCTCGATTGTTCCTCCCAGTTAGCATATGCTAAGCAAAAACTTTTCCTAGCTAAGGAAAGGCAGCTGCAGTCAAGTGTTCGGCCAGGACATTTATAAAAGCAGTGGACTTTAGTTATGTGCGGTGGGATACTTTTTCTCTGTTTTTCAAGAAGTCGCAGCTTGGACTGTTGTGAAAACTGACGCGACACACGCGAGAGCACGCTAAGCTAAGAGACAGCGAGGAGGGTTGGCTACCACGTTGGTGAGCTACACGACTGCTGTTCTTTGTGGACTTGGAGACGAGAATCGTTTGGACACCGGAGGAGTTGCGGTTTCGTTTGGAAAAGACGACCAAGATCGACTACACGGTGGGGACCGAGAGATTCAGTGCTGCGGGAGTCCATGCAGGAGACACGTGCAGAGCCACGAGCCACGACAGGTCCACGCTGTGCGCACATGAACGCTCTACTCTTCACTTTCAAACGCAAGGAGTCAGGTACAGAGTCAATTTATTTTGTTTGCTCATTGAGTGAAGCGGCCAGTGTTTAAGTTTCCAGGCCCCAACGCACACAAGCGACGTTCAGGCCTGCAACGGGTATTTTTTTGGTCATTTTAGTTATTATAAAGCCGGCATAGCTTAGGATTTACTAATGACTTTGATGATTTTGGTTTGTTAATGCTCTGCAAGTGACTGATGGACACTGAGGGTTTGATTTTTGAACTTTAAAGGGAAACTTTAATTGTAAGGTTTTGAGTTAAGACACATTCCTTATTTACTGTACATTGCTATACAGGTAAGTTGAGTTGTTTTAAGTTGTGTTCACTTCTTCAAGTGTGTTTATGGTTTATTTACAAATGTAAGGTATTTCATTTTACTAAATTCAGGGTAATTTCATTTGAAATATATTTTCATAAGTAAAAAGAAGAAAGACATTTACTGTTTCAATTCATTATTTCATTAACAGATTTCTCCTTGAGTAAAAGAAAGGTATAGTTACAAGGTATTTATAAGGGAACTCATAACTAATCCGATAACAACGACTACAGTTTTATCACCTTTTAACGATAAGAACTCAGGGCGTCCCATATTTGATTATTTTACATGATTTCGGATGTTTTGCCAGTAATGTAGGCAAAGGGGCGGTACACTTGTCAGTCAGAATTTGGTTTAAAAGGTTGCCAAATCTCACTTAGTGCACATGTGGTGATAATGGTCCTTGATCGCATTACGTGAGTAATGCGTGGGTACTTTTGAAGAACTATTGCGCTGATATACTGTATATGTGGTGGCAAAAGCATAGCTCACTCCCCGCTTACTTTTCTGTGAAGAAAATAAGTGAGACTGGAACCACCTAAATTTCATCTGTGGCTGTATTTGCTTTTCACACTTCATAAAATATATGTGGAACATATCCTGTTATCACTAAATCACACCATCAAGGTGTGATACTGACGTACCCTTTCACATATTGACAGTTGGAGCTCTGTGTCTACCTCACTCAGCAGCCCAGAAGCATGATAGCAGCAGGTTGACTTCAAGTTCCCCATGCTACCTTAGTCTTTACAGAAACCACATTAAAGTGGAAAAGAAGCATCCCAGGCCTTATCCACCTTGGAATGGCACTTTGTAGAAATGCAAAGGTTTTTCTCATTTGAGGTTCGCATCCACACAGAAACAGCCTTTCAGGAGCCCCTAAACTGTATTTTTCCAAACCCGGTTTTAAAGAGAGAAAATGCCTAAACTCCACTGTTGTGTCCTCGTGTGGACATCTTAAACACAACCTTTTAAAAACAACGATAGAAAAACAGTGTTCCCAAGCCTAAGTTGTGGCTTGAAGTATTTTGTGAAAAGTGTTGTTCTCACCACCAGACATATTCGTACACTTTGAAAAATAAAATAAAACACTTAAATTTTTTCTCAATACAGTTGTGATCACAAAGTCGCTAACAGAGACCGGACCAATGTGACCTGTGCTTAGCTGCATTACACACATATCAGATCAGATGTTATTTTCCATGACAACAGTTCTTATCTTTGACTATAGACAAAGTTAGTCTAATCTTGAAATTGTTGTGTATATTTTTAGTTGCCATAATAAATGCTTTTATGTGCTAAGGCTTAAGCCCTTTAACTATTTGATTTGGAAAGAGATTGAGTTTTGATTAAAATACACTGCTGCACAACTTTAACCAGGCACATTGCATAATGATATGGAAATTCAAAATCCGACTACTTTTACCTGCTGCAGTGAAACCTAAGTATAAAGCCCTCTTTGTTTCCTCATTTTATTAGGAATTCTGACAGAACTGTCGTATGTGGCGCCATCTGAGTGAGAACAGACTTGTGTTTTCCTCGGAACAAGGTGTGAACAAAGGTTTCGCAGATAAAATAAAAACCCCAGTGACACAGTCATATCAAAAGGCTCTAAGAGCTTGCAAAATTAAAGGGAAAACCTATTTTTTTAAAGCGTTTTCATGCCATGATTAAATAAACATGAAGGACTGGCAGCTGCTGGAGGTGCAGATCTCAAGTGTCCATGGGTATATTTTAGGTAAACTGACAAGGAATTGACCATGCTGTTTTAATAGTCAGCTCAGGTTTGATGGAGTGCAGTGAATTTGGAATTAGTTCAGTGTGAGTAAAGAGCTTAATGTATTTAAAAACCAAGCACAAGGATATATGGCCTAACCATCTATCATGTGTGTGTGTGTGTATGTGCGCGCACGCCTTTTTTGCTTGTGTGCGACAGAAATATGTGTAAAGGGACAGCGAGAGTTCATGGAAATGCGTTAACCTGCAGTATGGCAGTTTGAGACGCACACACACACTTGTGCGCACACGTGCATGAACACACACATGCACACACGCGCATTCCTTCAGTAGACCAATATATCATTGCTCTCACAGACCAAATGAGGCAATCGCTCAAAATTATTTGCATATAAACTAATGAAATATTACTGGGTAAAACTCAGTTGAATGTTAATTACAAAGGTAATGCACTATTTGCTGATTAATGGATCGTCTCTCTTTTGGGCAAAGAGATGCTGCAAGAAAGTGGATGATCAGTGCGGAGATGAAAAAAGAAAAAAAAAAGATTCCAGTCAACAGAGGTAAGCAGGTGTGTGAATATGCAGAGAGGAAAAGCAGAAATAAGAGGAGTGGGATCCATTGTTCGGAGGCAAACAGTTGTTTTAAGTTGACTGGACACAGTTACACATCACAAACTCTTGTATCACTGGAGTGGGTGGAATGAAAATACATTATTCATTTATAGATCATTAATTATGAATCCACCAAAAGCAGCATGGGAGGTGTGAAGTGTTCAAGTCAAAGCATTTTTTTTATTATTTATTTTTGCTGAAGATACACATTACAAATTTTGTCTTGCTTTTTGACCTCATAGTTTGTTGCAAAGTCCTTGTGATTCCAAAGAGTTACGGCAATCATAACAAAAAGCATAAAAACTGCGTTCACTTTAAAGGCATGAATCCTTTGATACTCTTATCTAAAAAATAAACATTATTCTTCTTTTTGGCGTTGCTCTATTAGTCTCAATTTTGGTTGCACTTTTTTCTGTATCTCGTATTTTGCTTTTTACAATTCCTCAGTGAAAAAGCCCTATAAAGATTACATTTCACATGTTTAATGTTTCCCAGCCACACTAAAACTCAGAAAACTAGGTAAAGTTAAAACTTTTAAGCTTAAACAAATCTTTAATTTGGCTTTTTTGGTATATCAGTTAAGCAAACAATTGATCTTTATTTAAATGAGTGCCTATAGCTGGGTATGATACTTATTGCACTTTTCACTGAAAAGGGGATCGAATTAATTAATTTAGTACAAATACTGCAAGTTATAAGCTAATTTTAAGCCAATTAAATTCACAATTTTTTGCAAGCTATTTGCATACAAGTTCAGAAAATGCATTTCCCAAGTTGTGAGCATTAACAAAATAGTCACTCATCTAAACAGCACTCACAAGAAAAGACACAAAGGCTTTCCAGCTTTCCACTTGATGGTGACAAGTCTCAGTCTGAACAGAGAACACAAGAGGAAAATCAAGCCATGGTTGGCTTTCATAAAACCAAAACAGCTGCTAGTCACTCCTATAAAAAGCGTCACTCACTCCCGCAGCTTCTGCATGGCATTTCTCATCACCAGAACCTTTATAAACGTATAAAAGGCGCTTTAGACGCGCTACACAAACGTATGCATATAAAACGAGCTGTTTGTTTCCCTTTTCGTGCTGACAGACTATGCATAATGCATAGCCTCGCGGCAGCCTTGTTGGAGAGACTGAAAGATTGATTGATTGATTGACTGATTGATTGATGATGACAGTTTTGACTAATTCATTAAAGCAAAAGCTTGCCATGCATGCCACTCATTTAGACTGAGGGAGTCCACTGGCAATACAAAAGCTGTGCATGTGTGTGTGTGTGTGTGTGAGGGGGATAGGGGGTGCGCAAATGTGTGTGTCATAGACTAGAGATGTGATGCATGTGTGTTATCGCATAGTTTCAACTTTAGATGGGCAAAATTTGATTAAATGCTTACTGCCACATCACTACGGTTGAACAGGCACCCAGATCATACAATACTTAAAGCTGAACTGAAATCAAATCTACAAAAAATGACATTTCATGTATGTTATTTAGTCAAACACATCCACACAACATTGCAGGGATCCGTTTTTTGACCTAAAAGTTAAATAAACTGTTTTTAGCATTTTAGTCAAGTCACCGAAGTGGGTGATTTGTGGGGCGGAGTTGCTGTCCTAGGTTCATGATGAGAACTGTGCCACAGCCAGCCAGGAATGCTGCTACTGTCCAGTTGATTACTAGTGGAAATGGAAGAAAAGCCTTTTTTGAACACATAGAAATGCTGGAGGACTTTGTGGGAGTAATGGATATACAATCATACCAGTATGAACCTGAACCGATGGCTGGATCTCTGGAATCTGATGAAAACTCTTCAGATTCGGATTCTAATGATCACCAGGCCCAACATGGCCAACAAAACAAAGTGCATAATGACCGAGTTGGTAATGTGAAACGGTGAGAACCGATTACTACCAGATCATTGTCATGACATCAGCATACAACACTTCAAGTTAAAGTGTAACTAACCCCCAAATCAACTTTTTTTGCTGATAAAATGTCTAAACAGGTTATTTAGGGTTCCCACATGGATTTTCTATATATTTTCATTAATAACAAACTGCTGTGAATCCCAGACTGATCTCAGGCTGCCGGCCTGTAAGCAGCTCAGAGCTTTTAATGACAGCATGCGTTCACGTCATGTTTGAAGTAAAACTTTTTGGTGCGCCTCTCCTTCTCTGTAGAGATTTCCTGCTCTCTATTTGCCTTTATTTTAAAATTAAAAATAGTTAAAACTGCTGCTGGCAAAAGGTCCTGGTTTTTTTTTGGCGTGAAGTCAGCCCATGGCAGTGAGTAACGAGGGTCAGAGTGGCGCTCCCCTTTGAAATAACTAATTATTGCCCAGCTTTTGCTTTTTCTGGGATAACAATGGGTTTTTTTCTGTCTGTGTTTGTGTGTGTGTGCCCTCAGGGTGTGTATGTGTGAGTGTGTGTGTGTGTGTGTGGTGTGTGTGCATATGTTCTGTCTGTTAGCAAAATATCTTGTAAACTACTGGACAGATTTAAACAAAATTTCAAAAAGTTATTTCTGGATGTACATCTACAACTGATTTACTTTTGGAATCAACTGGACTTAAAATGGTTGCCACAGCTAATGGACTTTAGCCAACACAGAAATGGCCTTATGTTAGTTGTAAGTGTGGCACAGATGAGTGCAGAAGCAAAAAGCGCTTGTTGTGTGTAAGGTTTAATCCAAATGTGTTAAACTGCCCAAGAGGAGGCGAAGGCAAAAGAAATACAGAGCCAGAGTTTGGAGAGTTGTGAGGAATCACAAGGAAAGATCTCTGATGAAGGAGCCCTGGACATAGAGAAGGTGATGTCTGACCAGGTGAGTTGATCATCCTTAAAGGGGACCTATGATGCAAAATACATGTTTTTGTACTTA
The DNA here is from genome assembly GCF_001649575.2 of Kryptolebias marmoratus. NCBI lineage: Eukaryota > Metazoa > Chordata > Actinopteri > Cyprinodontiformes > Rivulidae > Kryptolebias > Kryptolebias marmoratus. The sequence goes on from NC_051438.1 coordinate 10,824,988, forward strand.
CATTTGGTTTCTACTGCTTCTAGAAACAGTCCAAGAGCAAAAAACAAACCCATCCAGCCATTTTTTGACAATAAGTAAATGTTTTCTGGTCTCTGTAAAACAGTCTGTTTCAAAAATCTTGAGATTATTGCTTCACAATCCTAGCAACCCCAAGCTGATCCCAGCTCATAACCTGGCAACTCAAGTAGAGATTCACCCACTTCATTACAAGAATACCGTCATGTTAGTTCTGTTGCTTTTACTGCTGAATGTCTGCTGGAAAAGGAAAATGTGTTGTTGTCAGCTGCAATATAGAACATGTTTCCCAACCTGCTACCAGTTACCAGTTTCAGACCCACTTACTGCCGCTCACCTGCTTGACAAATGTTGGTTCAGAACTGCTGATTGCTGCTGTCCCAAAGTCAGAATCCTCAGAGTTTGAATTATTAACAATATAAATGTGCGTCAGATCTGCAGCGTTTAATCCTTCAGAGAGTTTTTATGTTTTCAGACGAGTCACCAAATTGGGGGGCAGCTAATTTGCATAATTGTGACGTAGCCCTAAAACCGCTCATTCTGAAATGAGCTCAAAACAGGCAGAACTGATCAGGTGAAATCTCAATATCTGAGAATGATTTTGTCTATTAAATGTAATGAACATGTCTTGTACAGCCCATAGAACTATCCTGACTTGTTCAAGGAAGGATAATAGGTCCCCTTTAAATACTGTCCTGACTTATCCTGAATTTTTCACCTGACCCACTGTCTGACACTTTTACTCAGATAGTTTTGCAAATATTGAGCTAAGATTTATTGTGATAGTAGCAATTCCATATGATCTCAGTGCTAATAGATTGCCTGAAATCTTTGCCTAAAACATTGCCAAAATTATTAGATTAAACTCTTTTTGTCTGTTAGCAAAATATCTCATGAATCAGCAGACACATACAAGTATGACACAGAAAGTGAACATTGGATGTACAGCTACTACTGATCAGCTTTGCGAGTCAACCCAATTTAAGATGGCTACTACTGCTAAACAACCTTGACCAGCTCAGTGAATTTTACAGCTATTGAGCTGAAGTTTGTTGTGGTAGGAGTTCAGTGTCATTGCAGAAACATATTCTAAGTGCAAACAGATCACAGAAGATCTCCCTGACAATAATTTCATGGTTTGACCAAAATGGCTATAATTGTCATTTTTCAACATAGGATCATCTTAGTTTAAAGCTCTGACACTAAAGGCAAGTGGTGAGGTCCGTTTCTTCATAGAATGCTGGAACGTTAAATATCCTAATTATACAAAATAATACGCATCATAGAGTATACATTGACAGCTGCCATGAATATGTAGCCAAGTTTGTTTTTGCTCTGCCAGGCTTTGTGTGGTTCACTCTGTGGCTTCGGTGTAAAGCTCTAAATGCGCAGAAGCCACAAGACAACACGCAAGCAAAGCCAATGTGTTCACCCCACAGAGTATCTTTGTCATGCCTGCAAAAAATAGTAGACACATTTGAGCACAAAAGTATGTGTGCATCATTATACACACTGTAATAGTGGTGCTCCATTGAAACCAAAAATTGCATCATATTTCCCTGAAAAAGACAGCCTCTATCATGTATAAACTGCAATTCTTACCAATAGCGACACAGTGTAAGGAGGAGCATGAAACATTGTTGAGCAGTGTCCAATTCCATAATTCATGTGCAAACGGGATGCTTTGGAGCTGAACAGATCATAGGATTCTGTGAGTAAATTATGCACTAAAGGCAGAGGCATGGAGTGACAGGAAAAATTTAAAAGGGAGGAGGGGAAAAAACAATTAAAAGACCCTGTCTCCCTTCCAAAAACAAACCAATGGGTTGTTTGTTCATGCAGGAAATTACAAGCTATAATTAAATTTCAAGACTATCAGATCTAATGTTTATGAGAGCAACTGCATGTGAAGTGTTATCGTTTTTGCCCTAATTATGATCTTCTAAACCTAAACCAATGGTTCCCAATCCAGATCCTTGTGGCACAACCCTGTGTCTTTTCGATGTTCCCATCATTTAACCCACCTGCTGTAAAACTATTGTTCATTAAAGAGGGGTTTGCAGAACTCAATGACAAGCTGTTGAGGTTATTTATTCCTTTAAATATGGGTTTTTGGAGCAAGGATACATTTTATAGGCCATGTTGTGGAACCAGATTGTGCACAGTAGAGATCTGGACAGTGTTGTTCAAATTCACACTTTTAAAGATCTAGCTAAAAGTTCCACTCACACCGGTTAAAACGGAATTAATTCATATATGTAGGTCATCCTTGAAAGATTATAAGCTAAATTTACAGATACAAATGGAACTAGTTTGCTTTCAATTATTCCTTATTGTGTTAATGATTTTCTGTAAATTATTCTAATTATGTATGGAGCGCTTTTACCCCTAACAACAGTAGTTTAATGAGAACACTGACATATACCTTAAAAGGCAGTATGCCATAAATATTTCTACAGGAGGTTTAGTAAGTTGAACAGCTGACAATTTATTGCTAACAGCAACAAACACTGTACAATGAAATAAAATTAAGCTCTTTTAATAATCAAAATAAAATGAACAGAAAATGTGAACCCGTGAAAAGCTTTTACTGAATTCTCTATTTTATTGAGGATTCAAAATGTTTAGTTTTAGTGCTTTTAAGTATGTGTCCTCACTCCTACCCAGGTAACGCTAAGAGTGTGTGAAATTCTTATCTTGAGTCCAAGGGATGGATGAATCAGTAATCTGTGAATAGTCAGATTGTCCACATCACCATTCTCACAGCTGTTCTCAGTTTCTCTGGGATGGACTCACCATCACTGGATCTTCCAGATTCAGTCAGATCAAAGAAAACCTAGTCTATGCAAATAATGCAGAACTATAAGTTGCTATATTTTCCTTTTATTTCAGACATGTAATCTAATTAAATTATCTCACTTCTCATGAAATTATAACCAATGTCTAAGGTTAATATATAACCACTTGAAACCACTTTTCATGACAACTGCATTTTACCCTGCCACAATACTAACTGCTGATTTAGCAAGCCACTAATAAATTACTTGTGCTTTTTAAATTTCACATTCAATCCAATTTACCCTTTATCATATTTTCTATCCTTAACTAACAACATTATCTGACCTCAACCAGAATCTATTTCGTCTAACTATTTTAAAGACATGAACAAACAACCTATGATGTTATTTTTATTATATAGTATGGTGTGATACAGCTCAAATATTTTCTGTTTACAGCTTGTATTTTTAGTACTTCCCCTAATGAGTTTCTGGTCGAACCAAGCTGATACCATACCATGTTGTAGAATCGTTACTGGAGATAATTACCAACAACAGAGTCTCTGCAGCAGAGCACATCCCGACATATTTTCTTGTTTTATAAAGTCATTTGAGAGCTCGGCACTCACTGTACCACATAATAGAAAAACACCATAAGGATGAATGTGATTACACGTCACACTCTGAGTAGAAGAGAAAATAATGTCAAGTAAACCAACTGTCCGCATGACAGAAGAAATTAAATCAATTATTTGCCTTGCAAGTGTCTCCTTCTGTTGTAATGCCAAGCTAAATTAGCTCACAACTGACATTTGCTTAATTGTATCTTCTTGCATCTAACTTGCAGCAAAAACAAACAATCAAGTGCTAAAAATTTGTTCACTGTTTTGGTAATGTTATAAGCAATTCATTTTGAATTTGTACGTCAGTTTAGCAGATGCTTTTATTCAAAATTTCACATGGGTGAGAAATACTTTCAGGAGATATGTGTGTTAATGTCTTCCTCAGATTTTTGTTTTAACTTGTGAACTTCTTTGATGAGATTAACAGATATTTATCTCATCTCCTCAATACAGCTTCACATGCCATTGACGGTTTACACTGAAACACAAAAAGAAACCTAAAACCACAACTGTCTGAAATCAGCTGTAGTTGCTTAAAGCTTCTCCTGTTCTCAGGGCATAAGAACGTACAAAAATTAAAACAAGAGTCTGACTAAATGAAACCAAGACGTGTATAAAAAGGAATGTTGTTTACTGATTTACCACAGGTGTGCTGATTGCTAATGAAATACAGGTGTCATGTGAGGAGATGGAAATGAGGACAGATGAGGAAATACAGTCTTGTACTACAAAGCAGGATTAATAGTTTATCAAGGTAACTTTAGATTTAGTTTGGGATTTTCAGTGTCACAAAGCTGGTTCACTTTTTAACTTGGCTCTAACTTAACTTGTGCTGGAAAATTTACCTGAGTTCAAATATATTATTGCACTGCCTCTCAACCAATCAATGCTCTTAAAAATGAAGCAACAAAAAAAGACTGCCAGTGTGTAACAATGGGAGTCTGTGTGTGTGGGGGTTTTTTTCTGTTTCAATCTGTGATACACTCTTAAATTTGACTTTGAAGGTAGCATCTGAATCACATTGATTCAAATAAAATTTAATGATAATTGTCAAATCTACTTGTGCTTTAATGACGCAACAGTGTTACTGATAAGCTTATTAATTTTGTTTGTTTGCTGTTTTTATTTTGTTGATTTTTCTGTATCTTCTTCCAGCTTCATTATTGTAATTGAGTCTCTGATGCAGCTTTACTCGTATAGCATGACAAATGGCAGAAATAGAAGATGGACGACTACCAGTTACCACATTTTCTTATTGTGAGGGTCAGTTGAACCTTCACAATGGACCTGCTTCCTAGTATAGGGCATAATCATAACGGACCATAAATCAAATGAACAGCTAAAACTGGCTAAGCATACAACAAAAGTAAGAAAGTCAAACAAAGATTTTTTTTTTTTTTTTTTTAAACAGCTAAAAACCAATACCAAGACCTAAACTTTGATGACTTGGTACTGGACACTGTAGAGATGTAAAAAAAAAAAACTTGGACTTTTATTGACTTATTATTTTATGAACTGGCCACAACAGACCAATGCAGAAAACATAGCATCATATACTGAAACTCTCTGCAAGTCACAAAGATGACAACATATATGTTTTGAGGGGACAAACTGTGACTGATATTACTGTTGAAATTCCTTGGTAACCTCTAAAGTCTCAAAGCATTGAGCAACATGTCCCTGATGTGTTCATTACTCTTTGCTTCTTCTCACAACATATACACACATATACATCCATTGATGGTGCTGCCTACAGCCTGTGTATTTTACCATCAAAAATAGTTTTAAAGTTTGATTGCAAGAAGACACGTTTTGTTGAAGGGTTAATATGAGGCTATGAGCTTTGAACTCCAAGCCAGTTTGAAGATTAGATATGAGAGCATCAGCCAACTTCTTTGACATTCTGTTTGTGTGATGGGTAAAGGACTCACATATGCTGTCTTTAGCCCTACACACACACATACACACACATGTGGACTGCTAACTAGATGTTTGCCAATAAATTAAAATATTTCTTGTCAACTGGATGGTTAGACAGTAAACAACCAATGACAAAAAACAGTTGGCAGCTTTGCACACAATTAGGGAGTATACAACAAGAACCCTTCATGTTAAAAGTGTCATCTGCCCCTCGCTTGCTACATTAGGAATTCTCTTTAAATGTAAAAATATCAGCATTAAAGAGGTATGCACTTGTTTATGTGCAAGGGTGCTTACATATTTGCATGTAAAGGTCTCCTCTGTCTTCAAAAGATGGAGTAATGCAGAGCTGAGGATACCTAGAGGGAGCAAAAGAGCTGCAGTGTAGCAGAACTTCAACCGTGCTTTGCATGCTTTATGTATCCAATGGTAACAATATGTATGCATTCCAACATTTAAAGTGGCCAATGAATATTTTAATAAATGGCTAACTGACAGACCACTTCAGAAAATAGGACTGTATAATGTAAGGGATTTCGTCCACCTGCTAGTTTCATACTGTTTATCTGTCAAATGGTAAGAAGAGCTAATGCAGATAAAAGAATGAGAGTGGAAAAATAATGTAAATTGAAACATAAAAGGTTCATATGTTAAAACCAATAGGATGAGACCAATATAATGAGTGAAGCAGGAAAGTGTTTTCATTGACATTTAGAAATCAGCCACACTAGAATGAAAATTTGTATCAATATATTGAAAAAAACACAAATCAGACAGTGTTAAAACAATTAATTGATGAGGTAAGTGGCACTGATCATCTCATAATAAATCATCCAGATAACCTCCTATTTAGATGGATGTTGTGATGCATTTCATTTACGTTCGAAGTTGGAATTTACGTAAATCTGTTAATAGCGTCATACCCAACTTTACCACGTTTTAGTTGCAGTTTGTTAAATCAATGGAATTTGCTAATTGTCGCTAATCTATCTTTCTACATGAAACACATGTGAAGCACATGTTTTCTCTGTGGAAGTATTAGTACTCCTTGAAGTAATGCATTATGGCATTTATGCCAAAGTTTTAAACTAAACTAATCTTATGATGTGAAGACACAGTTATAGCCGTTTTGGTCAAACCTTATAAATGACATGCCGCATGATCTTATGCAATATTTTGAGATCCTACCAGATGTGATCGCACTCTAAAGATAGATCTCCATAAAGTTATTAAACGTGCCATTTCTACTTGCACAAATTAGAAGATGGCAGCTATAACAAGACTTAAGGAAACTCAAAATAAAATTACTGCAACACAATATAGAAATGTCTAAAGATTTAAACAGTTCTATATTTTAAATGTATGACGTAGATTAACACCCTTAAAAGCACACATACAGCAAATAATACATACACTCTCTGTATAATGTAGTAGGATTAAACTAAGTCAAAACACAAAAATAATAAGCTCGAGCCTCAAATGGCAATGGTATGCCTTGAGATCAGCTGTCTCACCTTGCAAGAAAATTGGCAAAAGCTTAATGTAGTGATCCAGGGTGTCGACTTCCAAACCTAGTTAAATCAAGCCTCTATAAGATGCACTGGAACAACCCTAACCCAGGAAGACCCCACGCCACAACCTGTAATACGACTGTGATGTGTCCACACCCAAATACATCAGACTTGTTTGGCAGATACGCAGCAAAAGACAGAATTTTTTGGATAGTCGACTTTTGCAGCTTTCCTTATGAAAGCAAAGTAACATACAGATTGATGCATTAGTATCGAGGATGGCTTGTCTACTTGATAGCAGGTTACTTATCAGTGACACCTTGCCTCCGCTTGTCAGGGAGTGAGCAGCATCTAACCAGTCGATCTGATGAGCCTCTCTTCAAAATCTGAGCTCCTGAAAATTGGCTCACTGTTGTCTGAGTCACTGGCTGCTGCTATATTGTGCTCATACAGCCAAATTTATCCAACACAGAGCTGCTGCTTCAGAGAACATTTTTAAACTATTTCCCTCCACTTCTCCATCTTTGCAGGCCTTTCTGTCATTTTGTATCCACAGCAATAGGCTCAAAGCCTTACTCTGCCATGTCAAGTTAAAAGGATGAGCCATTAAATACTATATAACTGAATACACTGTGTTTGTACCATTTGCAACACACACAAATGAAGAAAGAACAAGACAACCATTTTGTTACTTCCATAGTCAAATTTACAGCATAAAGCAATAGATCAGATGAAGTGGGGTTTCATGGAAAGGTCACAGACAATTAATATCCTACTTATTGTGGATAGATCTTTAAATGGCCTCAGTTTCGAGAAATATTGATTAATTCTGACTGAATTGACAAGCTTAGTCAATTTGGCTAGTCTACACGGGGCCAAGACCAAAGTCCAAATTAGTGGTTAATTTAAATACTGTTTTATAAACTATAACCCTCATAAGGTCTTATTGGTAAATGCTGGTTACATGTAACAAATATGAACAATGTCATAGTAAAGGACAGCATTTACTGAGGTCTGGTGTGAAATTTTGCTGACTAAGAATGAAGTAAAAATGCAAAAGAGCTGGTTTACCCTAGGTGCAATCAAAATGAAAAAATCTGGCACTTAAAAGCGCTAATGCTTGCCACCCACTGTTTCCATTTGCCACAATTCTTCTTCCATTCATATGAGTTTACTCTTTGTGGCCTCTTAAAAAAAAAGAAAAAAAAAAAAAAAGCTGACTACCCCATCATCAGCCTCCTCTGTCTCCCATTCGTTTCCATTCGGACTTACCCACCCTCTTTCCTCCCAATCATTTCCTCCCCCAGTCGCACTCCAGCATAAATCACCTCTCTGCGATATTTTTAATGGCTTTTTAATGAGCCTAATGTTTTCTGTTTTAATGAACTTCTTACGTCAGCCTTAATCATTTTAGTAGGATGAAAAATGATTGAGAAATGGCCTACATTAATTTAATTTACTGTTCAATCTGCACGGGCATTTTTACAACCACGGGGAAGCCGGGGCAAAAAGAAAAGAGAGGAAGGCGGTAGAAAAGAATAAACAAGTGGAATATGGTTATAACATCAAATAGGATAAGAGAAATACGATTTAGCAAAAAAATCAAATGAGATAATGCTTCGAATAGAAAGGTAAAATATTTTTATGTTTGGGAATTATTGAAATTCTTAAAGAAAATAAGGAGAATTGAACAAAATGGTACAGAAGCTGTAATTTATGAGGCTAAGCTGTAGTCTTGTTGTTCAGGCTTATCTCCAATTAGGCTCCATTGTTGAGGCCTGCCAATGCTGCTTTCTACTACTCTGTGAGACCAGCAGATTTACACAGCCATTAACACAGCAGGCTCTGAATAAATGAGAACAATATTCAGCATCTGTTGCTCCATGAGTGTTGGATTCTTGCTCATTCCTGCTAACTTTGTTCCCCTTTTTTCTCATCTGTTGTCCTCCTGAGTAACAGAGTTGTCATTCTGCCACCTTTGAATTAATAAAACCCTAAACCAGCTGGTGAGGCCTTATAATCTAGAAACGGAATAATATCTCTTTCTGTATGGAGTTGGTACACTTGTTTACCCAAGGACACCTCACCTTGCCAGCATGCTGTGAGAGTCAGCCTTCAGCTTGACTGTGCTGATAGTAAAAAGGCTGTGAATGTGCCAAGGCTGGCAGCCAAGACTGTTTTTCACTACCTGAGCTGCGTTGTCCCTTACAGTTTGGTTTGTGAGCGAGTGTTGAGCTTGTCTGTCCTCAAGGCTGGAAGCATTACCATGCACCACTGGTTGTATGAATAATCGCAGCTGTGACTGGTTACTATAAGTGCTTATGTGCTTAATGACCCATTGCTGGATAGGATTTGTGTGAGGGTGGACACAGGTCTTGGTAGGGACGAGAATGTTAATGTTGAAATGTAGGCAAATCCATATATTATTCTATCAAAAGCACATCAATGTCACAAGTGTCATTTTTACATATGGGCACAGACATTTCTTCATGTATGCTTTTATGTGTATTTGACAGATGAACATGTTGACCAGAGATCCGCCCAAATACTGGAAGAGAAATTATTTTCTGAGAGGGGTTGCAGCAATCCCACCCCTTTGGGTTTAGACTGACTGATGTGTCTTCCTGTATGGTACTACAGGTAGATCATCCGTATTCTGCTGCATTTACAACAATTCTGTCTGTATCCAGCTAACAATAATCACTTTGTTGTTTTTTTTCCTTTCTAAAAGTGATAGTTCAGATCTGTTAAAGTGGGTTTCTTTGAAAAGTTTGTCCTACCTGTTTTAAATACGACCTCAGTTTGGAGAAATAGTGTTTAATTCATACCAGATTGACGGCTAATCCAAGCTGTGGATTGCTGTTGTCCTAAAACAACTTCGGTCCTAAAATTTTCATAGTAATTAATGGGAACACTGCTTTATAAACCTTTATATGGCTGTCTGTTACAAATTACATGATTATTTGAGCAAAAATATGATAATTCTTTGGGAAGTGCTCCAAGCTGCACCACAAGTGCTACAACTAGCTGCTGCTACCACTATTTGTACTTGCAGGTAAGCAGAAAATATAGTGCGAATAACTGTGTAATGCAAAACTAACAAAGAAAGAAGATATTTTCAAATGGCAGCAAATCACTTTAGTTTTGACCCAACTCAGACTATTAGCTCATCAATCCAATCAAAATTTAACCGTTTTTTCTCCAAACTCATCAGTTTGTGGGACACTTGTGGAAGATGTTTCCACATGTGAAATTTATGTGATTTCTTTTCATGAGAGGGAGTCGTTCAAAGGGTTCTCTACAGCAGGTAAGATATTAATCGTTCATAACCTTTCCACAAAATCTCACTTCAAGAGCTCATCTCTCTTTATCCATCAATTCTTTCTTCTTTGTCCTTCAATCAATTTTGCTCATTTTTACTTTTTATTTTTCAAAAAATCATGAAAAGCAGTAATCAAAACGGGTTCTGAGTGTCCCTAACCACACTCACACAAAAAATCCAACCAAACACGAATGATTAAAATAAACAAAGTACAAAAAGACATATGAAAGTATATAATAAGTGTTCCCTGCCTCTCACCTGCCCTCCCATGACTCTGAACAGAATAATGGTGGCATAAAACAAAATGAAAACGAACATTTAAAGAATAGGCACTTTTTGTTCTTCTGAGTAGGTGGGGGTGGGATGTCTACTGAGCAGACTGAATTTCAGTTTTCATTAGAGCTCAAATAAACTACACAAGCAAGACCAAAATAACAAAGCTTGTTTAAACAGAAACAAGCACCTTAGATGTGAAATCACAAATGCGCAGGATTTTGAAAACCTTCCAGTTTTGGAAATTGCCTACAACTATTTACAAAGGCACACAAGGCAACTTACACCCAGTGGTTGGAACAGACTTGTGATAAGGCAGCACCAGATGTTGGCAGGATGGGCAAAGAAATTCATGGAAGGAAGTAACTCCGGTCAGCTTTGTTTATTCGTTGGAGTTACTTATTCACAAATGAAAGTTTGTGAAGTAAAATAGATGTTTTCTTATGACATTAAACTCTCCCTAATTTGGCTCTTTTCCTTAAGGACAACCTGCAAAGTGCAGCTAGTATCTCCAGTTCCCTTCCTATCTGTGGCATGAAAACAGTTTGGCCCTTTAGTTACAAAACCATAAATCTGGTTCTCTAAATATGTGCATCGCTCTCTACATCTAAGGTGTGGCTATTGGCTCAAGGAACTAAAGTTATGTTAATTTCTTAATTAATTCATAGAAGTTTTAAATCAAGAGCTTGAGTCGTTCAGCTAATTCTGGCCTCTGGTAAAAGAATTGTGGGATAAAAGCAGCAGAGTTAGCTAGATGTTAAATACACAATTAAATAGTAAAGTTGCTGAAGTATTTAAAACATTATGGTAAAGATGATAGTTAAAAAAAAAAAACATACTTTAAGTCAATCAGTATTACCCAGTCAAGATTTCTGACCTGCCCAAATTATTCTAAACAAAAAAAAAACTTAGGTCGAACAATTTAGTACAATGCATTCTTTTAACCTTTTCAGCAACTACTTTCTTACACATGAAATGTTGTTATAAAATAGAACTTGAATTTGCTTTTCATGCTTGATTCACAAAATAAATATCTAAATCTGAGACATTTAGCTTGTTTGTCATTTTAAGTTAAAAAAATAAAAGAGAATTTATGATTATCATATGAAAAATGTTATGAGTTAAAGTGGTGTTTTCTCAGAATTAAGTAGGTAAGACAAAAAGGGCCTTTGACTGAGATGAGAACAGTCACCCTAATTTAGACAACTGCAAAGTTATAAATGATAAAGATAGTTATGTTATGACAATAATACAGAACACAGGTTAGAAATTACTTATCAAACTTCAGTTTGTTGCTGCATTCTGAAAATACCCAACCAACCTATGCAAAGTTGGTACAGTGGTTGTAATGTTATGGTTAATCAATGCACTCTGGCTAGAATAAAAGGTTAAGTTTGTTAATGGCTGTCATTCTGATGTGATCATGTGTGGGTTTTTTTTTTGTTTGTTTGTTTGTTCAGTTTTGTTGCTGTAGACAGAAATAGTCCCACCATTAACAAATACCTATGTGAAAATGATGCCATTTCTCTGGGCAGCAAAGTTCACATTGGTGCTCAGTCATGGCCACATCATTTAAACACCTATCTCCACACGCAGACACATGTCACACATGGCTCAAGCTGAACAAAAGTGATTTATCCAGGTGTTCGGGCTTCAAATGAATCCAGTGGCCACAGGCTAAAGCAATGCAAAACTATTAGCATTGCTAGGCCCCAGGTTTTTAGATGACATATTTGATTTGCTGCTGGAAAAATCACAGTGCTGTCACAGGACTAAATTGCTATCTAAATTGAAGTCTTTGTAAACTGTTTGTTGCTGAAGTTTCAGTATCTAAATCACTAGTACTTGTGTCACAAAATCTAAAGGCACAGGTCCAGTAATTTACATTGTCTGTGTTGTGTGCATTTTAATTGCAAAATATTGAAGTTTTTTTATTGGTTTACCAATTAAAGACTGCATACTTTTGAGAATTATTACAAATTATTACAATATTATAAGGCATGAAAACTACATTTCTTCATTAGGATCAGTTCTGATCCTTTTGGTTTTGTGTTTTGTTTGATCACATTATTGCCAAAGTATTTTATGATCAAATATTTAAAAAAAATGTTTTCAAACTAAACTGAAGTTTTTGATAAATCTGATGTCAGTGACATTCAAAACGACCAGCCAATTAAAATACAATATTATCCTTTGATTCAGCACTATTATTCGGGATCATGCATGGATTTGTGATTTCCACGTGTGCATTAATGCACCGTCATATCATTAGAGGTGTTGGCTTTTTTAATATAAAGACCTAGAAGATTTCATTCCTCTTTACACAGAAAAAAATTAATAAAGATTTTCACATTCTGAATTTTCAAAACACAAGATGTCTGTGATTGCAGCAGTGAACTGAGTTTGACAGATGGCGTATCAAAAGAATTTTTGATCCCATTCAGGGCTCACAGAATTATGTCTGTTTCCTTAATGCAGCACTGCTCGAGAGCTCAAAGACCTTACTGTCTCAGCTTGTATTCACGTAGCATCATGACAGTACCTTTCAGCTATTCTGTCCACACTTTCAGTGCTGTTTGGCATATTTCTCATTTAGATGATAAGAGTTTTGAACTAACAGGTACCAAGTTAACATGTTTTGTAACTTCATATATACCGGTAATATGTAAAGGTATGCATCTCTGTGTTTTAGGACATCTGCACTGAAAAAAAACAGGGTGATATTGAAATTTTATTTTCATTTATAAGAATGTGTTGTGAATCTCAGGGTAGCAATAAACATTTCAATCCAGGACCAAGGTCTCATCGACACTACTCCAGATATTTATTACTTACATATTAATTACATTTTTTTTTCAGTTTGTAATTTTTTTCCTCCTTCCTTCCATTTGATAGTAAATTAGACAAATCTGTAGAATACACTTCCAAACTAAGGCCACAAGTCAATGTTTGTCAGGGCACAAAAGAATATGTGCATCACTTAAAAATGAATCTTGAGCCTTTTTAGATGAGTTCAATCTAAAACTTATATATCCATAAATGTTATGTCAGCACCCCATTTCTGCCTAAATGCTTTTGCTTATGGTTGTGTACAGGAAAAAGGAATGTGTCATCTCAGTGTGTCAGCTGCATCTGCCATGTTTACAGTCTTTACCTGTATAAAACCTACTTTGTCCTTCAACTTATGAGGCTCTGCTTTCACATCTTGGCTCTCTTCGTGTTATATGCGCCGACCGGTGCACTAAAAGCAAAGCAAACTCATTATGTAACCATCTCCAAATAGATAGGTGAACCAGAGATGTCACATTCAATCTACTCCCCGAAGGCTTTGACAGACTAAAGTAGATGGACAGGCCATTTCGCAGACCGACCTGTCTCCCCTTCTACTAAAACCTAGTTCTAGACAAGCTCAAGTTTGTGAGTGTCAGTGTGTGTTTGTGTCTGTGTGTATTGAGGGCCTATCTTCATGCCTGAGCAGATACTGTATGTGCAAACACAGTGAAATTCCCCTCACCTTAATACACTTACATAAGCCTGTCGATGCAAGACAAGTGATGAAATGGTAGGAAGGCTAGAAAGCAAGGTGAAAGACTGAGAGACAGTGTGTCAGTGGGTGCGCATGCTATCTGTTTGTGTTAGTGTAAGTGCAAGTGTCTGTCTGCGAATATGGGAAGGTGGTTTGCTGGGGGGTAATTAAATGTATTCTTGTCAACTAACCAGCTCAGGCTTCCATATCAGACACTGGGAAATGCAGAAGTAGAAAGAAACCAGATGGGTCGTGGCCAACAGGGGTGCTTGATTATGTGAATTTCTGTTCAGGCAGGTGGGTGGGGGAGAATGAGACAGCTTTAATTCCCAGACACCAGCCCTTGGGGGGCTGGAGGTGGAATTGAACATGGTCTGGAAAGGAAAGCTTTGACAGCTTCCCTAAATACGCCCGATAATGTTTTCACCACCCTGGACAGAGAAGGAATCTAAACTTAGCCTAGATGTACGTTTCTGGCCCAAAAGCTCTCTCATGGAGTGTGATTATTAATCCATGTGCTGCCAAGAAAGTCATTCTTTTTCTTGTGAGCAAACTTATGAGGAACATGTTAATAGATAATGAAGGGTTACAATTTCAACGAGGCTATGTGCGAGTCATACAAGTTACATGGACAATGATACATGCATAAATCTTTTCTTCTCCACCTAGTTTAGTCAGCCTAAAAGGTGTAGCATAAAACATATCTCTAAATGTAAACTAATATTTCAATAATTACCCTTGAACTAATGCAAAGCAATGTGTTACAATTAAGGCGTTGTGGTAAACATAAATCGTGACACCAACTTTGTTTTTGGAGTCATGGTTTGATTTGGATTCAATACAACAAGAAACATAAAAATGCCAAATGCATTTTTCTTTACTTATTTTAAACAGACAAGCAGAGACAGTGAAACAACCCCCCTTGCTGCTGAGGAGGTTCTAAGATAAGAGGTCATGCACAGTAAGGTATTATTTGTGAACAGGTAACTTCTCTAAAAAATTAAAAGATAAAAATGTCATATTGTGCAGTCTAACTCATCCAGTCTGAACTTTTAACAGTGCCCTACAGGCCATGTGTCAAAAAAGTTCAATAAACTATAAACTGAAAGGTCTCTCTTTTTTGTTCGGAAAATAGTGCAAGTAGTGTTTTATTGTTTGTTTGTTTAATATTTTTGCTTCAAGTTAAGGCAAAATAAAAAGGCAATACAGAACTGAACAAAATCTCTAGATGTGAAAATACAAAATAAAAAAAATGTAAACACTAAACAACTGAGTAATAATGTTCTGTCCTTACACAGATGGCACTTGTTAAACACCTGGCGGCATATTTAACAGCATTTGTTAGATGCCAGAGGGTGTTTTTAAGTGCACAACATATAATTTGCTCTCTTCTGCTGCCTTGGATCACGGAGAAATGCAAAGCCTTTTCACACTGCTGATTTAAAGTAAACTGGCATGTCTTCAGTCTCTTGTGTGTCATCTGAGCTACCCATTCTTGCTTTGCCTCAGTATAGGGTGCTTTAGATAGTATTTTCCTCTTTTCCTTTTTTATTGTTTGGGGCAGTTCTCAAAAACCAGTTTAAAAAGTGCATCTTTTTATACATAAGAGTGGTGATTGCCTGCTGTAGCTAACATTTTCTTCATTTGATTGAATGCACTGGACCCTGACATCAGCACTGTGATGGTTCAGTATGAGTATGTGTACCTTTCTTCCTATAATTATGCCAAATGTTAGCTTACCTAAAACTAGACACAAAGTGCAAATGCTAGAGAAAAGTAATGTTCAGTGAAAAGAGTAACAACTAATTATTTAGGCAGATTAGCTGGCAGCTTAAGTTGGTTATTTAAACTTCTGAGTTGAACTTTCAGAAATGGCTGACTGCCTGCTTGTGGTTTTTACCACCACGTGCCATGCATTAAGACACATGAAATGATTTTTGAATTGATGTCAACCATCCATCAAAATTAAGATAAGACAGAAAACAAGTCAACCCCCAAATTGTAGAAGCACTGGAGCATAACTGGGATTAGGAGACTATCTTTAATATAATTATGGAATGTCAAATTAGAATTCCTTGTAGTAAGTAATGCAAGTTTTCTTTTTATGGAAACAGGATTGAATTTTGGCAGCTGGATTGTTTGGTTTAAGCTGAGCTGTGGCAGTACATATTTGGCATCACTAGTCAAAAATTCAATTTTAGCCTTTCAGCATATTGTAATTTCAGTGGATTTATAGGATTTTCCAGATTTAGAAACCATCTGTCTTGACAGAAGGCTTTGGACATTTAGGGGGCATTTTAAACCAGATCTAGTAAAGAAAGCAACATAGTCTCTGAATGAGAGGAGGCAGATGTTGGACTTTTATTTAAAAGAGTGGGGTTTAATTCCTGGCAATGGCAACTCCATTTAGGTAGGGTGAAACTGCAGGACAAGTCTCTCTCTCTCTCTCTCTCTCTCTCTCTCTCTATATATATATATATATATATATATATATATATATATATATATATATATATATATATATATATATGTGTGTGTTTTTTATACATTTTCTTTGCCAAAGATCTGCTCAGTAAATATGAGAAAGGAAATGGGCAATGGGAGTAGGACATCATTATTTATACTGGCTTGAGCAAAGCAAAACATTTTCAGAAACCAATTTAATTTCATCTCTTCAGCATAACCAGTCCTCATATTATGACTTTTTTCATTGATACATCTTACAATGCCCTCAGATACATTATCAGTGATGTTTCTCCTGGTTTTATAGCATTTCAGGCCTCAGAACATCAGACACATATGAGTGACCCGGTCTGGGCTGATCACACCCCAACTTGTCTCTGACCGGCATTTTTCCATGGCATGCTTCTCTGTAACCACAGCCATCTTCATGCCTTTCCTGCTACCTCTATGTTGTGCATAATGGCCCATCTTTTTTGGACATCTATGACGTAAGCCATACAAAGGGTCTGGTCAGCAAGTCTTCTGTAGCCCACTTCAATACACAGTCAACATGTCCTCTCCCCCAGCTTTAATCATAAGGATGGTTTGTCTAACCAATTTTTGGTGTTTAGCAGGGGCCATGGCAGAAAAATACCTTAAACACCTGGTCATGACCAATGATAGTGGCCCACAACCAGGGCTTTTGGGCAGCAGCCAAGGACATACTCCACTGTGCCAGCACCAGAGCACAAAGAACATGCACACATCTCAGCTAAGTCACAGCAATGAAGGTTTGGATTACAATGTTAACAAACTGGATCAAGAGCTAATTCTCTGTGACTCAGCATGCTATAAGTCAGACCACAATGTCAGACTTTGATCCAATTGTATCTATACCCCCTGTTGTCACAACCTCTCTCTTTTGGTGACACACTCCTCCATAGCTGCTCACAGTTTTAGCTGGACCAACTGGGGCTTAGTTCTTTCCCTGCATTTGTTCAGGACTGGACATAAAGCTGAATTAAAGCGCATCATGTGAACTAAAGGCTACACAGAACCTTAAAATTAATATCTCAGATGCTACCTGGCCTACAAGCATACTGTGTGACCTAGACACAACTTATGGGCATGCAACAGTATGGGCATGCCATTTTCTCCTAGTCCTCAGTGGATTCTCTGGACTGTAAAATATTGGTTGTGTGTGTGATCATTAGGTCCTCCTTCACTACATAATGGGGAGAGTGAGTTTTAGGGTTTTTTTTTTTCCAAGAGTGTATATTCAAACTATCCCAGGGAGACTTTTGGCTTTACAGTAAATAAAACTATGTTGCACGATGACAAAAATGCTAGACAGAAGCCAAATGCTGGGAGGACCAGTGCCATTAGCATTTGTTGTTGGAGGCTCACTAATTAGAAGAGTTAAGAGCAATTTTTTTCTGTTGAGTTTTGTGCCAAAAATCATAGTTTGTGATTCAGCCCAGAATTTCATTCAGAACCATCTGGGCATCAAAAAGAGCATCTTTTATGTGGGAACTAATGACATTTCAGTCACTAGGTTGCCTCTGATGAAGAGCTGGAACTGTGTCCTTTAAATGATCATCAGCTCAAGACCAGACGCTTCACCTTGGTCCTGGCATTGCGATACTGAGACATTAATTATTGGAGAAATTAATTTTAAGGGGCTGAGTAGCCTTTTTCTCACATGATGGACCTGACAATTCAAAACATTTTCTTCTGCCAATTTTCTTACCTCCTGTGAGCTCTCGTGGCCTTTACACCAGAGGCCATTTTCACCAAAAATGATTTTTAAACACTACTTAGAAGCAAGAGAATGAAGACCGATCTTTGGAAAGTAAAATGGCTTTGTGATTTTTCTAAGTTCTGCTTCCAACTGGCTTCAGAGTATTTTTTTTTTTAAGTGTCACCATGAGAGACGGTTAGCTAATGCTGCATCTTGCATATTTCAGATTTTAAGAGTATTTCATTTTCATTCCTTTTTCATTTATGGATTCAAGACATTTTCTGCTACATGGTAGTAGACTATATTATACTGAGCACCCAGTCTTGCTAACATTCACCTGTGCATATGAGAGAAAGAGAGACAGAGAGGAGCCCTTGGCTTCATACCTCTGGGGTATTTACAGTTTAAAGTATCCATGAGAGAAGAATATTGATTTTGGCACCAACAGTCCAACCCTTACACTGTATGTGTTGAATAAATTTACACCAAAAAAGTGTCTCTTTTAGACTTGCAACAAAACTTTAGTGCAAAAAACTATAGAATTACAATTGAACATTGTGATATTTGATTTAAACATAGAACTGTACACAGTACTGTCATCCCCACAATAATGGAGACACGATAACAATATAATGGAAATCGTGAACATGCCGAATCTGTCAAGAATTCATGCATAGGTATTTTTTACCTTATTCACCTTTTAATGTCCCATAGCTTGGGCTGTGAATTGTTTCTGTGTGCTGTTCAGCCGCAGATGGATCCACTGTAGGGTTCTGCTGGTGATTCATATTAATGGATTTGACCCCATTCCCTCCTTTTCTTTTTTCCTTTTCCAGTCTTATCCCCCTTGTTCCTCCCACTGCTCACCCTCTTTCTCATCCTTTCCAAACACCTCGGAGACAGATGGACCAACACTCAACTTCACACCATTTAGCTTTTCAAGGCTGCTAAAATAGAGTGTGCTGAATAGGTGAAGTGGGTTAGCCGGGGAACAAGGACCGCTGTGTAGCTTTGTGTGTGTGACAAAGAGAGGTAGAGAAGGAGCAGGGACACACCCGACTTAAAATCTCTATGCTCGCTTTTTGTGTTTAGTGTGTGTGTGTGTGTAGTTTTAAACACAGGAGGTCTACAGTGGGAGGCTGGCACACAGGGGAATGTGGAAAGTAAATTAAGGACTGAGTGCTCTACATGACTGGTCAAATATATGATGCTACCTTGAGCTTACCCAGCTCAAGTCATGCACAAGTGCTATTTCAATAATGGAGACTGAGCACTCTTCTTTATCAAGCCCAAAACTTCTATAAAAAATGTACTCAAGTATGTATTTCTTCTTTTTTATTATTATTATTGATACTGAGGAGAAGGAGAAGAAGAATCCTTCAGTGGTGAAAATTGCACTTGGCAGGCTGATTCCTAGTGTCAAAAAATGGCTTTACGTAGGTGGAATGTCACCTTACTGGAGAGAAAGGAGCTGAAATTCGTTTGCAAGGTTGAGTGATGCCAACTAGATATAGTTGGGCTTACCTCCATGTACACCTAGGGCTCTAGATCCCAACTTCTAGAGAGGGGATTGACTCTCTGCACCGAGTGAGTGCGGGCATACTCATAGGCCCCCAGCAGAGCACCTCGGTGTTGGTGTTCTCCCCTCTGAGTGTTCTCCCTCTCTGCAGCTTTAACTTGCAGGAGGGAATGTCCTAACTGTTGTTTGTCTTTATGTACCAAACGGGAGTTCAGTCTTTTTAGAGTCTCTGGATGGTGTCCAGGAAGGTGTGCCATCTGGGGATTCACATGGGCATTGACTTCTTCAATGCCCATTGACTTCTTCAATGCCCATGTGGGCAATATTGTAGTCACCTGGAAAGAAATGATATTGAGAAATGGCCTACTTGATCTGAATCTGAGTAGGGCTTTAGTATTGGACTTTTTAAAAGTTAATAGTTGTTTGAAGTCACTTTTGTCCAGATGTATCCAGTCTTTGTTCTGTTCTCACCATTGTGCACCTGGTATTGTCAGCTGCCTTGTAAAGAATTTTCTGTTTTGTTTTTTGTTTTTTGTTTTTTGTTTTTTTTTTTGGGGGGGGGGGGGTGTCATCTTTAGACAGATTCTCTATGTTTGCTGCAATACTGTAATTTTCCAGCATGGTCTCGCTGTGAATGTGAGAATCTTCTTCACCTCCTCCAGCCTCCTCTGCACCTCCTACAAACCTTCTGATATTCAGAACACAACTGAGCTTCCACTTAAAGCAGACAATTATCAGCCCAGTGTGATCTTTCTTACTCTTTATCGCGGTGCGCAAAATCTTCACCTGACAGGTTTAGTGTACATATTAGTGTACAAAGCAGAAACTTTTGGAATAAAGAACTGATGCACTAAAATCTACAGAAAAAAAAGATTTTAGTATAAAACAGATCTGTTCCAGTTTGCTTATTGAAATGGAAATTTTTACTTATGTCACTTTCTTTTTCTTGAGATATGGTAAAATTTGGAAAACGTGTGACTGCAAGCAAGGCTGCCTACTTCCAATACATTTGAAAATATCAAAAATTTGGATTCATGATCTTCTTGAAAGAATAGTAAGTCTAAAGTTTGTCAATGTCAGACCTTACTATTCAAGACTAAGTGATAAAACACTAACAGGATCTATTTTTAAAATGTTTTTGATTATGTAACTTAATAATCTTTACCATATTAAACCCTTTATAGCCTATTGTCACAAATTTGCCTTAAACCATCTCCATTCCGAGGTGGCCACTAATGCTTGTTGATTCACACAAAGGATGATACTGAAAGCACTTTGCTGCCATCTAGCAGTCAGCCCTTGGGACTGTGCCGCAAAGTGACTTTGCAGTATTAAGCAGTATTTAAAATACTATAATGAAGGAACAGCAATAATTGTCCTAGTCAAAGTCTTATTTCAGAATTAGCAGCATCGATAAAAGAATTCTAATACTTTAGACTGGAAAATTTGTTTAAATACTATTGATTAATTCGTCAATTTATGACGAATTTAGCTAATTTGCATCTTATCTAAATTTATGTTTATTGTATGTTTTTTATTCAAACAAACAATTTCTGCTTTAATTTAGCATCTGTTTGACAGCAAAAACACAAACAATGTACATTTTTTATCCAGCTGTAAATAAATTCAGGCAGTAAGGGGATAAGGAATAGACAAAACTGAACGCTGCAGATAACAAGTTTGTAATCTATGGCTGATGCCAGATACAGACTTCAAATCTCAAATCTGTGATTGTTTTGTGCCTTAAGAAAAATAATAGTTTTGTGAACCATTTTCGCACAAAAACATTCCCCCTCTTCAATCAGTGTTTGAGCAGTTGTTTCCTGTTCTTGCTGCATCCCTAACTTCAAAGTGGGTAACATCCCTGAAACTTCATGATTAATAAAAGATAACACTGATTCCCTCTGAGTCCAGCTAATATTACAATCTCTTTCCAGCTCTTACAGGATGTCTCCATCTGAGTGGGCATGCTAACCTTTACTTTGATATCTGACACAGTGATTGGCTCCTTGAAACAGATGATGGAATTAGCTGTCATTCTGGTGTAAAGTCCTTATTCTGGTGTAAAGTCGTCATTCTGGTGTAAAGCTGGCAGTAATGCAGGAGTTGTTTTCATCCACCATGAACAGGCAGCAGAGCCACCAAGCCTAATTTTAATTTCCCACCTCTCGGTTTTCTATCCTGACCCTCACCTGTGGTCACAGGTTTTGGACAGTAACAGAAAGAATAAAATCCTGGACACGCGTGACCAAAATTAGTTTTATCCTCTGGGCAAATGGCCTCATCCTCCATGACAGCATGTGAATCTGAGGGAGCCTGAAACCGCAGGCTGCAGGTCGTTCACACCAATAGGAGGGAGTTCGCTGAACCAGAGACCTTGCTGTAACACCTCCTGAGATGGTTGCCGTGGGGATGAACAGATCCTAAAGTAACTGCTGGGAAGCGACCCCCTGGGCATAACCAGGACACGCTCAAGAAACTTCATGTTCCATCTGGTAGAAGGATTGTGTGAAACATCCCAGTAAGCAGCTGAGGGAAACTTGTTCACTTCTTTTATTTGGGTTCAAAAGAGAATTTGGAAGCAGAGGTGTAACGGTACATGTATTTGTACAGAATCAAGGCACTGACCTCAAGGTCTAGCACATACAATCAGACAAAAAACTATGTTAGTCACATGCAATCGACACTCCCATCTCAAAAAGTGTGCACGTGTTTTTCTTAATTGCTTTTTTCCAATTGCCACAACAGAAAAGGAGAAGAATAAAGTATTATCAAAAGCGCTCTACACCAAAGCAAAACAAGAATGGTATGTTCAGATGGCACACAGAAAGTTGAAGATCTGCCTATTGTTTCAAATTTGCAGTGCGGAAAAGTTTTGGATTGAAGTGATTCACAGCCACAGTGATAGGTAGACATATGGAAAGCCAAAAGGGTCATCATTTACATGTTTTGAAATGCCCTCTAGCATCAAAACCATTGTTAAATGTGCCACTAGTGATTCAGAAAGTGCAACCGATATATGAACAGCACACCTGCACTCACCTAGCTGAGAAGCTATGAATGTTTTACAATTATTTTTATTTTCACAGTGGGAGATGCTTTCAAATTGCCGTTTTGCTCCAAGTTCATGTCAAGTCATTGAATCAAACAAAGTCCTTCTTTTGCACTATTTTGTTCAAGGAACTTCACCTTTCAGTTTTAGAGTGTATCAAAAACAAAAAAAACCTTTCAAACCCAGTAAAAAAGAAAAAAAAATATCAGAAGTCTCATTCAGGTTCTACTCTAACAAAGTTAGGCGAAAGTGTTGCATTTGTGTGCTGCTGTAGGTTATATGATGATAAGTGTAAGTGTTGATGCAAACTAGGATACATAGAAGATGTGTGCCACCTAAACAAAATCCAGTCCTGCTTCTACAATCCACACAAAGCAATTATAACTCTCCATCAATACATACATGCCTGCACACGTTCACCTTATACATATACTGAAACAAAGATGCAAACACTTTCAGCCCAACCTTTATTGAACAAGAATCCAATTACTTAACCCTGCTTGAGGTTTCATACCCTCTGCACTCTTCTACTTTGACAAGCCTGTGTTAATATCTGCTGACAGCCAATGTCCAGCATTCACGCTCACATGTGCCTATAGACTCACACACACCAATGCTCCCACTCCTCAGAGGCATACAGCTGATCCCCGTCAGGGTCTGATTAAATGAAAAATGTGATGCCCATTTCTCCATCCCAGGGTCAATGAATACCAATAAGAGACAGATATCACAGTCCTTTGTATGTGCGAGTATATGTGTGTGTGCACACATGAATGACAAAGAGACAGAAGAGGAAATTTGACTTTGATTCATTCCCGTAGTGCTGAATATGTAGCTGTGGATTTATTTTTGCTGTCTTTTTTTACTTTCCCAGTTCATACGTCTCCATGGCATCTGGCTTTTTATTGTTCCCAGTTCATAGATCACTTATTAAGCCAAGTAATGAGGAGGTCATGCATAATTTCATTTGCTCTACTGGTACCTGGGGACATTTTCTTATTTCACTAAAATCTATGATAGTTTCTCTTTGAAAGGCCATAATTCTCCTTTCAGCAGCAGGCGCCGAGGTCACAGATGCTAAATGGGCCATCTATAGATTCCTAGTGGAAGGAGAATATTGTGTTGAGTCATTTCAGACCTCTTATTGAGGCAATTTGACTCCACATGGTTTCATTTGCTCCAGGTGATATATTTGATAAAAAGACCAAGCTCTTGAGTAATTCTTGGTAACTTTGCTCCTTTGCAGACGCACTATCACAATGAGGTGAATATTGGCGCCTAACGGATGTTTTCATTTTTTCAAGAAAAATAACTTCTGTTAGGCTAATCGAATATCAATGTTATTGCCCAATAGATATTCTTGCCAGCAGTAGGCCACAGGGATTTGCAATGATTACTGGCAAATATAATTATGTCCAGAGCAACAGGGCTTCAGCCAGAGCACAATTTTGATCACAGCTTTTTTTTTTTCCTGCTTCAGTAGTCACAATTTAAACACATTTTCACAAGATATCTGCATATATTGTTATTTAGTATTTTGATTAACTATCAGTAACAGTACCGTTTACACTAGAAATAAAACTATTCACACACGCTTTATTTATTTTTTCTTCCTTATTTACTGCTGTTTATGTGTATAATGCATGTGATAACCCCATGTAACCTTGCAGACATATTGCCCGACAGTCTTTCATATGGAAAAATATCAAATCATTGCAAACAAATAACACCGGCAAGGCGTACCTGAAAAATTAATGTCCTTGGAGGCGGTTCATGTATGACAATCAGAGACTTTGAGCGATAGGGAAGGCTCTCTGTGTGACAGATTTTTTTTTCCCCCTCCCTGTTCCTCTCAGCTTCGGTGGTTTGCCACCATTGGTCAGTTGTCCTGCAGGGATGGTCGCCAAGCTTATCGGTCTGTAACAAATCAGGCAGAGAAATTGCAGAAGGAACATCTCTCCCTTTTTCTCTCTGCTCTCGCTCACCAGGATCCCTTGAGGGGATTGAAGAGCTCAGAGCACAACACAAATCTGCACTGCCTTCTCGCGCCTGTGGAAAAGTTACCATATCTTTTGTCTGCTGTTTTAGGACAAGATCCATTAATCATTATTTCAGGCTTTGCATGATACATGTCTGAAATGGATCAAAGGTTAACGAGTCAATGAGTCCCATCTCCCTTATCAGGATTTGCCCTTCAGTCATGACTAAAATAAATTTACAGTGATCATTCTGGGTCAATCTCTGGGTGAGACTTTAACCAAAATCTCCCACAAAGAATGATAAAAGAACAAAAAAACATTAATAAAGATAGGGCAAAAACAGCTTCTGGGAGTTTAACTTTATCCATGGGTCAAATTTGTTTAATGATGTGTTTTGGGTTTTTTTGTTGTTCTTTTTCATGTGGATAATTGGCCACATGAAAGAAGCAGATAAGAGGCACAGATACCACTCTTTTTCCTTTACTAACAGTTGCCTCAGTGGACCATGATGCAGCGATCTTACATTTGGTGTTTAGGAAAGCAAAGAAAAGGCAGGGTTTTTGTACTGTCTGTAGTTTTGTCTCTGTGGACAGTGACACATGAATATTTCTAAATGCAAAAACCAATTATGTAGGAGATAAAAGGAGGCTTGTTATTGTAGCAAAAAGGGAAAAGAATTCAAGGCATAGTCACAATAAAGCTTAATGTAATATTAAATCTATCCCAATCCAATTCAGTCCACTGTGTTACATGCAAAACTTTAGACAACCTATAGAGACAGTCCTTTGAGTTATATTTGTCCATATTTCTTACAACCACATAGTATTGCTGTATGTTGTAAAATTATCAGTGACTTTACTGTTTACTTTTACAAACTGTTTGGTTAAGTTGAGGCACTATTAACTGCAGATCAGGTTTTAGCATTAAGAACTACTTAGAGAAATAGATCGTGGATTAGATTATCTCACATAAACTACATGTTAGAAGGGACATTTTATAGCTTACTGGACAATGAGGTCCATCCCGCTTATGTCAAAAAGAAATTCCCAAACCAGCACCTTTGCAAGGTTTGCTCTGTGACAGAACACGGGGTCTCTATGCACAAATATCAGGACTTTTAGTTTCAAATCCTTAGACATCTTGTAAAACAGTCTATTGATACATATATATATATATATATATATATATATATATATATATATAT
>NC_051438.1:10850941-10923513 GCF_001649575.2 Kryptolebias marmoratus
TTTTTTTTTTTTTTTTTCATTTTTACAACCACACAATCTTACTGTGCACTGGATTATTATCAAGTGTTGACAAATTTGAACAAGTTTCTGCAGTGTTCTTGTATTTTTTTCCCTTTTGATTTGTTCTTTTTTATGTTATTAATTTTTATTTTATTTTCATTGGCATTTCAATTTTTTGTTATTTGCCAGGTCATTTCTTTATTTTTCTGGCAAATAACTGAATCAGTCTTCAAAGTGAATCATTCACCGTGCTACTTAATGCAACACACACAATAAAAGCATGGTCAAGTATCCCGCCATATCCATGTAATTACCATTTGAAGAGGTTTTGTTTCATTCCTTGCTTTTTTTACATGTGCAAACCATTGTTGTTAAATTTTATGTTGCAGTAAGCTTCAAACAAGGTGAACCCCACTCCTTGTATATGACCACAAAGAATACAACCCTTCTCCAGTGTGTGATAAATATGCCTGGAGGTCTTTTACTGTCATCCAGAGGTTTTAAACTGTATTCCTGTAAAGCCATTGAGCAGTTGTCTTGAAAAGTTTGTTTTTGTCTTGCAGAACATAACATGATCTCCACTGCTGCACTAAAGTGCAGTGTCATTATGAATTCAAAACCTGAGAACATGGTTGACAAAAAATGCTCTTCATCTACAGCTACATGGACTTGAGTGATTTAAAGACATTAGAGTGGTATGCACATGCTTTGCGCAGCTAATAGTTACCAGATATAGGGACAGGGTTTTAAAAGTCTGAGCACATAAACTTTATTAAACTCTGATATTTGATTTGCCTGGTCTTTTCTGACCATGACTGTGAATAAACCTTTTAGTGACAACAACATTATCTCAAACTAAGGCCTTATGCAAAAGTAATTTCATATCCTAAATGTCCATTTTTTTCCAAATGTTTGTATGCGTAGACCAGACATTTTTTATTCTGAAATTGCACATCATCATCATCATCATCATCATAATAATAATAATAATAATAATAATAATAATAATAATAATAATAATAATAATAATAATAATAATACACTAATCTTTAGACTTGTAGGTCCTGATCTTCAACCTGGCTGCTTCACACTCTGTTGCAAATTGTTCCAGTGCTGGAGGTCCCGAGGCCAACAGAACCAGAGCATTCACAAAAAGCAGCCATGAAATCTGAACCCCCCACCCCTAAACCAAAGACCCTATGCTCCTTGGCAGCTTTTAGAAACTCTGTCAATAAAAGTTATAAACAGCATCTGTGACAATAGGCAACCTTGTTCTAATATTTATTAGAAATAAGTCTGAATTATTACCTGTAATGCAAATCAAACTCTTACTGTGTATAGGGACTAAAGGGTCCTTAGTAGGAGTCCAAAATAATTCTAAAATCCCACAATCCTTAAGTACTCTCTACATGTCTGCAGTGATGAGGTTGCAGAAAGCTGGGCCAAAAGACAAAGCTCTCAAGTTACAAATCAGTCTGTTTCAACATCTACCTATGGTCATTAGCTCTGGGTACTAAACAAAAAAATAATTTTCAACTATAGACAGCTGAAATTCCTCTGAAGAGTGGCTGGACTTACCCTTAAGGATAAGGTGCAGAGTTCAGTTATTCAGAAGGAGCTTAGAGTCGAGTTGGTGCTACTCCACATTGAAAGGAGTTGAGGTGGTTTGAGACATCTGATAAGTATGCTTTATTGATGCCTTCTGGAAGGAAAGATTTTCAGAAGTGTCTCACTGGGAGGAGACCTTGGGGCGGAACCAGAATTCCCAGAAGAGATTATATCTCCTAGCTGGTCTAGGAATGCCTTGGAGTCCCTCCAGATGTGCTGGAGAAGGTAGCTGGGGAGAAAAGGGTCTTGGGATCTCTACTTAAGCTGTTGCCCTCATGACCCAGTCTTGGATAGGTCTCAGAAGAAGGATGGACTCATCTTTAGCTTTATGGGATGAGTTCACCTTCAGCTCGCTTTTTCTTGCTGTTTTAAGTAGACTTTGTACTTTTGAAAAGTCACACGAAACGTGATAGTTCACTGAACAGAAGCTGCAGCTTTTCCTACATCTTATCTGCAAGGTTGGGTGTTAACTCCAGCTTGCACCATCGCCATGTAAAATAACTTCAATAAGCTCCATTTCCAAACTTCTGACTCTCAGAATGAAATTACATCGACAGCAGTGGCAGTCAAGTGAATAAAATAGCTAATGCCCCTAAATAACGGTATTTCCCCATCCCTCTGCAACTAATATGTTCACTCATCTGTACTTTATGGGAGCTCGTGCTTGGTGCTTGGAAAGATTTCCACCTCACACAAGTCTCGAAGAAGCATTTCAGTTTACATTTGCGGTATTGAATTCATAATTGCTTGTTGGCCATATAACTTCCTGCATAATGAAATGCTTTCATAATAATCAATAAAGGAAATAGAGCAGGTCCATTTAAATGTTGTTGCAATAGGAGAAACACATTGAGCTGAACTGCTGCTTTTCTGTGCGTGCTGCAGTGTGTCACCATATCGGTGAGTGCAGCATGTACTGTAGGATGAAAAATGGAGTGGATTCTGTTTCAAAGATCTCTCTCCACTTGGGGACTGCTATCCTTCTTCCCAGAGTGATGACATGCTGGAGAAGAGGAAGGATGGATGTCAGTCTGTGATGTCAGTGTTGGAACCACTCCGAGCCCAAAGGTGCCCCATTGCCTGAACTTCCAATCCAGCTGACACCGAATTGTGCTTACTCTCATTTAGTCAGGCCTATTTGTCTTCCCTCTAAAACCCCAACCTGCTCCAAAGATGTAATTCCATAAAAGCATGCAATCAATACACCAGAAACCGTGGTCATCTATCTTTTTTTTTTTTTAAAAAAAAGGCAAATATTAAAAAATCGTGTGTTTGTGTATGTGTGAGTGCATGCATTAGTGAGCATGTTTATGCTCAGGGCCTAATGTTACAAATCAGACAGAGTAGGACAGTGCTGGCTCAGTGTTAAGTGCAGGCACAGGTGCACGGGGGAGCTTTGTCCACTGGATGGCACTGCTACAAGTTTTTTTTTCCCCTTTTTTTTTCAAAGCAGAGGCAACAATCAATTCCTGTGTGGTGTACTGTGTCAAAAACGAGGAAATAATAATTTCTTTGCTCCTGGAAACTTTTACATTTTCAGGAAAGATATAAATACAATATCCACATGGCGACACACACACATTCACACACAAGAAGCCACAGACACACCGAGCTCATTAATCTCTTCTGTAACAGGACTCTATCCTCTTGCTCCAATATTACAGTAAATGGTGATGCTTATCTGCAAGCAGCCCTGCCCTTGAAATAGGTGCTGTTCCATTCCCAGCTAATTCCACAGCCATTAAATGCTTGGCACATTTTTCACAGGTTTATAAATTACTTTAAGCTGCGGCTTACTATCAGCACATTGAAATACAAACACAGATGTCCCCCCCACCACCACCACCTCTCTCTCTTTTTCTTTTTTTATCTCACACTATCCTCTGTCTCCCTAATACTTTATAACCACAATACCACCATCACATCTTTCTTCTCACCCCTCCCTGCAACCCCCTCCTGTCTCCTTACCGGTGAAATGGACATGGATCGACGTCTAGCTTCAAGCAAGTTTCAGGTAATGGCTTATTAGCAGCCAATAAACATCAGTCATTTCCATTTTAGCTAACACGCCAGTATTTTTCATAATTACCAACACATGAATAGGGCCAGAAATCAGTGGGACAGTTTAACAAGGTCTCCTTTGTGTGTTGTCTGATCTTACCTGATCACAGAGGTTAAAGGATGACTTTTTTCAGCAATGTATATGTGCAAATGAACGAATAAATAACTTATCCTTAAAAAGATCAATCAGCTCTTATGAAGTTGTGTTCCATGGATAGGTTATGAACAAGTAATGTCCTACGTGTTGTAGAGCTAACAGCTGGTCCAAGTTGGGCCACGACCAAACTGGATGGCTGCCATCTTGAAATGACTAAAATGTCTTTCATACAGATTTCATCATGCAATCACTAATTTTTAATCCTTTCTTTTTCCATTACTTTCACATTACTTTCAGAAAAACCACATGAAGTTTGAATGCAGAATAATCGTGTTAAAACGTGTTAAATTCATGTTTTTTATTATTTTTTTATTATTATTGAAAGGGATTAAAGGTTATTTCAACAGAGTTATTATGATATTCTTGCAGGAAGTGTTCCAAACTGCACTGGAAGTTTATAATTTACCAGTTGAATGTTGTGTTGTTTCCAGATGGCAGAAATCCACTTTGGCCCCTGCTCAGATGACCAGCTCATCAATTATGGTAAAAATTGGACCTCAGATCTGAGAATGACGTCACGTTCAACTTAATCATGTTCCTGTTACAAATCCGAAAACCAGTAGACTGCATGGGTTGTCTCAATAACCAAGCAAACAAGTTATTAGCAATAAAAACTGATATAATGTATTTCTCTTCATTTTATGCATTCAAACCTAGTAGCATGTTTCCTTGAAAAAGTTCAGTACTATGTGAGCGACTGATTTAAGGAGATACAAACTGACAGAAATAGGGAAAAAACTGTTTTTTACTGCAGCTATCTCCACTTCTCATGCACGAAGCAGCAATATTGGATATTGAGGTTGGTGTTGGTCAAGGATTTCTGACTATTTAGGTCAGAATTCTGACCTAGGAGGGGCATGCCAGGTTTTCTTTCTTGGACCTTACAGCTGAAACACACCATTTGACTTTATTTCACAAAACCAAGGCTTTTCACGGCACTGCATACAGCAGGGGAGATATTAAATGTTTATAACCTTTCCACAAAACCTGACTTCAAAAGACCTGAACTATTGCTTTATGACATAAAAACAAAATTGTTTTTTGACATTTGAATTCTCCCGGATCAACCTAATATTTTACTATATTGCTGTACTCGGACACCACAACATGCTATCATGCTCCAGAGCGGAGAAAACCAAATTGAAACACCTGAGGGTGGCCTTTTCTTCCAAGATAGTGGCTTTAGATGAGAAATCAAATCATACACCTGCCCATCCAGACCTGACAGCATAACACCTGCAGCCCCACTGATGAGGGGATGAAATAGTTCTTTCTTTTGTACTCAGACATTTTCCTCATGCATTAATTTTTTTTCTGTCCCCCCCCCGTGCGAACAGCCAGAGAGCAGCTGGCTAGTTATTTGTGACCTGCCAGTCTGCGGGTGTAACAAGGTTTCAGTGCAATTAAGAATACATTTCCCAGCTACCAATGCAACAAATCACAGGCTTGAGTCCCTGGATACACGCACAGACATAAACTTTGCCTTAACAGTCGCACAAATCAAACAGGACACAAATGGCAGCATAAAATAACTAATCATTGTTGGAGAAGAAAAGGCAATTATTAATCGATTCCATTTGTGTTGGGCTGAAAGGGCCACAAACAGTCCCATTCTTTAAAGGATATATTTGCTGTGGCAGTGCAGCTCGGCCGGCGTAATCACCACCTATTATGTTAGCTGATTTGAAAGTAAGAAGCAAAGTGGTCAAATACATCACAAGCAGCCATTATTGTGTCAATTCCCAGACAGAAAAACAATCCATTGTATGCGATAAATTATGAACATGCACCAAGCAGCAGGAAAGCTCCTCAGCTTGTTGATTTTGAAGACTCGGTGGAGATGCAGGGCAGGTGGGAAGACTGAGTCGTGGTGTAACGGGGAAATGGTACACTGTCAAATCAGAATTACAGCCTATAGAGCTTTCCTGTCCACTTTGTTGTTCAGAACCAGGTGCGGTAAAACAAAACAAGAAGATGATTTAGATTGTGTTTTTCTTTTTGAAAAGTTTGGAACTTTTACCTATGATTTTGAAAGTAATCGGGGGGTGGGGGGTGGGGGGGGGACTTCTCTTATTCAAGCTTGTAAGGTTTTAAATTTGGCCAAATCACTTGACGTTGACATTCATTCATCATTCATTTCTGAAGACGTTTGCTTTCAGTCTTGTTTTTTTGTTAGAAACCTTTTCATCACATGAGTTTTTTATGGTTAAACACTAAATATATGCATCTAAATCAATAAGAAAATGTAGCTGCTGCACAGAAACAGCTTTCCATTTCAAATGAGTCAGAAATAAATATGCTTATTTTTTTCTATATGCTGAGATCTGTGGCTGTAAGAAAATAACGTCATAACATCTCATTACGTAATCTCCAAAGATTGTCACAGATTTATTGGTCATGTCAAAAATGACTTTGAAACGTCACATACAGTATACCTTGAATATGTCCCAATGAAAGTTACATCGCAGTGAACCAACAATGATGTTACATAATTTCATGATGCGCTATGCAAACGTTCTGTCTGCACCTCCACACTTTTGTGGCGTTCTTGTGGTGCATTTATGCACAATAGGCGACAAGAAGATGCTGGTGAACTCCACAGATATTCTGCAGCATGCCATATGTAATAAGAAAAAAAACACATCAACAAAAATAATGAAATATTTTAAAACATGGCAACATAGTACACACACCGTACACCTCGTGGCGTAAATCCCAGGGGGGTCAGTAGACTCTGGACCCCTCCACTTTTGAAAAAAACAGAGATTGTCCCCCACAATAAATCCTTTGAGGAAACTACACTTTTAAGCAATATAACAAAAAGAAGGCAAATCCACCATTTATTTAGGCAAAACAATACATTTATACCTTTCAAAAATTATGCTCTACTCCCCCCCACCCCCATTATGTTACGGTGGTACGGTCCATTACTATTAGATGGCATGGATAAGCACGTCACACATTACATTACAAGTACAAATAGTAAAACAAACAAACAAAAAATGTTTCCAGTTTGCTGGAATATTCCGAGAACATCAGTGAACAAAACAGATTAAATATGACTACACCTTACAGAACATTTTAAAAGACAATGATAGTCATCTAGTGTAATGTAATTTTTATATTTTTTTAATTGCAGGATTAGCATTTTCTTAGTCCACTGTTACCTGGTTTGTATATTTTTAAAACTATAGACAATCCTCAATTACTTTTTTATTGTTTGCAACAAAATTGAACCTAAAAATCTCTTACTTGAGGTGAAAGATCCCTCTGATTACTGATTACACATTGTGCCTCATGCACTTGAAAAAAACAGCTTTCCTTGCTTTTGTTTAGTCATTGGCTCATTTATTTTACCTTTCTGCTGCTTAAATGTGTCAGAAACTATAAGCTCTTTGTTACAACAGACAGTGAACACAGATTTCAGAGTGCATTGGCTCTTCAATTCCCTCGTTCCTTTAGAGTTCTGAACAAAACGATTATATTGACACGGCTTTCACTGTAAGAAACACATAATAAACAGCCATGCAAGATTTGTGTTTGGGCATTGGTTTGAGTGTGTACAAGTGTGTCTTTTTTTCCACAACGCAGACATGACGCAGAGACAGAGGGGGCGAGTTCGACATCTGCAAATTGAATTCTGCCCAAACGTGACAGTGAAGAAGTGCTGTTCATAGCAGACGAGATTGTCTCTATCTTCACTCCTGTCCATGGGTATTACAGCGCGCCTGCCCGCTCCACAGGCCTTAGCCCAGGCCTCATCTATTAATGACAGTATTGGAAAATCAAATTCATACTAGATGCATGTTTTATCTGCGAGTGCTGGCTGGAAAGAGGGTTTGTATTTGTGTCTCGATCAGTCTGTCTGCATGTTTTTTTCCTCTCCCTCTGTTTCTTTTCTTTTCTTTTTTTATTTCAAAATCAGTCTTCTTTAGCCCTCAGGCCAGCTTTTAATAATAGGATAAGGTGCTGAAAATTGATTTCACTTCACAGGCACAAGCTTTTAGGACTACGTCAATAATAAAACAAAGTTTGGCCTTTCTCCATCTGCATTTCTCTTCAGGCGAGCTGAGGACCTCTGTGTTGCTCCGCGACTCTCTTTGTGGCTGATGCCTTTGAAAAGAAGAGGAGGAGGAGAGCTGCAGAGGAAGGAAGAAGGGAAAGGCGTGGTTACCCGGGGAGATAAAAGAATTTCGAAAGAAGCCTAAGCCCAGGTATCTCAGCAGTGCGTGAAAGAGTGGCAGCGAAGACTAATAACGGGAGGGGAGAGAAGTCCAAAGCGGTGAGAGATGGAGAGCATGGTCCTGGAGAGACAAGTAAAATAGAGGTCATGTTGAATAGAGGAGTGATTGATCGAATGTGGAAAGTAAAAAGCATGGGAAACTTGGTTAACAGTGTTCAGCAGCAGTGTTAGATGCCCTCCAGGTGTGCTGAAAATAGAGCGGCAGAGGAAGCATTTCAATACCCAATACACAAAAACTTTAAAAGGTAAGTGGGGGGAAAAATGGCTCCCCATATCCAGTTTCTAAGCTCTCTTATGTTTGAGTTACAGTTACAGTCGTGTATGAAAGCATACGTGGGATCCATGTTCTTTAGTTCTTTGATACCTTTTGTTTTTTTTTTAAGGTTTTTGTTTTGTATCCCGGACATAAAAACCTACACAGGTCTGAAGCTTCCTCCTGTGATATTTGCTGCACAGATTCCCTTCATGCCCCCACATCTACAGTGGGTTGCAAAAGCATTACTAACAGTATTTGTAACAATGCTAATATTAGAGTTAAATGGGAAAATTAAAAATTGTTTCAAATAATTCTCAAAAAAGAATCTGTGTGCAAATGTATTCACCCCCCTTTGCTTTAAAACTCCAACTACTGCCTTCAGAAGCCAAATAACTCATCAAATAACATCCACCTGCCGGCAGTCTAAATGTCAAATGATCTCACTATGGACACCTGTTTTTTAACACCCAGACAAAAAGTCTAAGTTCTCCAACAAGCCAGAGAGGATAAAGACCACATGTCAGAGTCAAGGGTTTTTTAAAAATCTTCTAAACGGTAAACATCCCACAGAGCATCATTAAATCCATTATTAGATGAAAAGATTTTGCTACCACAACAAACCTGCCGAGAAACGTTGTACACCAAAAGTAACGGATTAAACAAGGAAGACATTAATCAGAGAAACATCCAAGAGGGCAAAGATAACCCTAATGGGGCTGGGCAGCTCCTTTGCATAGATCTGTTCATAGAACCATTACAAGCTGGGCTTCAAAGCTGTTCTTTAAAGAAAAAATTAAGGCCAACATTTGAAAATTCTACCCCGACACATAGAAGAAGGTGTTGTGGTCACATGAGACTAAATTAAAACTTTACAAACAGTAAAGCATGGTGGTGGCAGAATTGTGCTACGGGTGTCAGAAGGCGGGGAGATGGCGGCGAACCCAGAACGCAGACTCATTACTTAAAAGAACGAAAATTACTTTATTAACTAAAATAACAAATAGAAAGGCTGGCGTGGCAGCAAGACAAACACTAACAAAATCCAAAAAGCAAGGAGCGAAGGCATAACCAGAAGGAACAAGAACGAACAGGCAAAGCGGAATGATCCAGTGAGGGGTGAAGGAGAATGACCGGTTCTTAAAGACAGAGGATAATGAGGAAAATGGACACAGATGAGTGAGAATAATTACAAGCAGGTGGAGATGGGTGTCGCAGACATAATAGGAAAAGTACTGGGGAGGTGGAGAGTGACAGGGCATGAACACAGAAGCTAACAGAAAACCAGAAACAAAACAAAAGTTTACACAAACACCAAAAACCATGACAACGGGGATGTTTTTCAATAAGCAGAGACCTGGAAACTGGTGAGATTCTTTAGGGAAATCTATTTTAGGCTTCCAAACATTTGAGACTGGGATGGAGATTCACCTTCCGGCGAGACGGTGACCCTAAACATACTGATAAAGCAACACTCAAATGGTTTAAGGAGAAACATCTGGTTTTGGAATGACTCAGTCAAAGCCCAGACCTCAATCCAACTGAGAATTTCTAGTATGAGGTAATGATTACCGAACACAAGCAGCACCTATCTGACTTGAAGGAGCTGGAGCCATATTGTCATGAAGAATGGGAAACAACTCTATCAGCTAGATGTGCCAAGCTTGTAGAGATGTAACCGAAGAGCTGCAAAAGGTGGCTCTAAAAAGTATTGACTTTTAAGGGTGGTGGTAAGGGGAGGGGGGTGAATACATATGCAGACACAGCTTCATATGCAGTATTTTTTGTAGAATTATTGATTATACTCAAATTAATAATCCAATTAAGGCAACAGAATTGAAAGATGATTTGGGTGGGGCAAGTGCAGGTGGAGGGGTGAATACTCCTGAAACCCACTGTAAGTAAATGGAGATTAGCTTGCAGCAGGACACAAGGTTGATTCAATGGATGTAACCCCCACCTTAATAAAGCAGAATCACCACTTTGCTTCTCTTGTTCCCCCTCTTTGTATGTCTGTTCCTTTTTCTTTCTTAGCAGAAAGTGCTGCGGCTGTCAAAGTCTGAGTGATGTAAGTGTGAACTTGCACTGACCTCTTTCCTCTGGTAATAAGGATGGAGTGACGGAGCCTTCACCACAACACAAGCCAACGCTGAGGTAAAGGGAGATGGATTTTTTTTGTATGTGCGTGAATGAGTGTGCTCAGGATCCCTGGAAAAAAAAGTGGCAGCGGTTGTCTCTACATTATAGTTTCTGAAGGTTAAGCAAAAATGTCTCTAAATTTCATCATTCTTAGCAAACGAAGGGGGGGCTTCAGAGGTATACACACAAGTACATAAAACACAGAACATTCTTAGTAATTATTGGTGAGCACAGTTGTAGTGGTGAAGTCCATCAACTTAATTTGTCCTTGCAGCAGTGTGCATATGTTTGAGGGGCCCCCATTTGAAGAAAAGTGTCTTAACAATAAACAAAGAGCCCTAAAGTGGCCAGTCTGTTTTTCTCTTAGGTTTGACAAAGAGGCATCAAGGCGTTTGTTGAAGTGCACAGGACTAATTTATCATGTATATACCTGCAGGCAGGGGCACTAAACATGGGGTCATTTTGGGCTTACAATGGAGACATTTTTGGGTATTTGTACATCCCCTCTAAAGTACTTTGACAGCTACCTTTTAGAGAAAAGTGAGTGAACAGATAAAGCAAGAACAGTTTCTAACAAATGCCATCCTTAAAATTCAATATGGACATGAAAATAGGGATGTCTCAAGTCAATCGCAAGTATCAAATTGGGATCCGACTCAAAGCGTTTTTCATTTAACAGTATCGAAGAAGCTGGCCGTAGTCTGCTCCTGATCTGTGCTGCTGACCTAACGTCCATAGCTTTAGCTTCAGTAAAACGATGTAATGTACTGTTCCAACATGTCTGCAGTATGGTTGTAGTTTAAAATACAAAAGAAGAGAGTGTGAATATTGTTCTCCTCCGGCTGTTGAATGTATCAGTCCGCTGGGACTTGAGTAACATTTGAACTGACGATACATGCCATTCAGGCGGACAGATACATCCAGCAGCTTTGTTATATCGACATTCGTCAAGTAAAACGGACACTGTTTGGTTGAGAAAACAGCAACAAATCACACAAATGGTGTCATGAAAAAGTGCAGACGTTTAATATTAGCAAATGTAGTGCTCTTTCACACCTGTATGACACTTTTGGAAGAAAAAAAATGCTTTATAAGCTTAAAAAATTGTAAATGAGCCCTAGTAGCTTGGAGGAAGGCCTCTGCCCTTTTTCTCCATACTCCTTGCTCTGCTCTGTGACTGATGTCACGCCTCATAGGTGCTAACGATTTGGCAGAACATCACTTAAAAAAAATCACCAGACTATCCCTTTAACAAGAAGTTTGTTTGTTTTCTTTTTCTTTTGTCTTTTTGCCATGTTTTCCTAAAAGTGCAGAAGTCCATTAGCCGTATCTTGAGTTTAATCAGGAACATGTGCGGGAGTGAATTCTTCCATCAACTAAAGGTCACTTCATGTTTGCACATTTGTGTGTGTTCGTGCAGCACTAGATTTTAGTGAAGCCAACGGTTGTGTTTCAGTGTGCCTGCGGCGACCGGCGGCTTACTGAGTGAGAGGACGAGAAATTCTGCTGATGCGAGAGTCAAAGTGTAAAAACGCAGCAGTTAAATCTGCCATGGTTAACTGACGTGAGTGAGCTGAAAATAATTGTTTGTCTCACGAAAATATGAGCCACTGCAATAGGAAATCTTTTTTTTTCTCTTATTCTGTTTTCAGAACAACTTTAAATCGCAAAACCAAAAGATTAAAAAAAAAAAAAGTAAACACGTCCTATTAACAGCACAGTGATTCTTAAACTGGATTCACTGTTTACCCTT
The DNA here is from genome assembly GCF_001649575.2 of Kryptolebias marmoratus. Lineage (NCBI taxonomy): Eukaryota > Metazoa > Chordata > Actinopteri > Cyprinodontiformes > Rivulidae > Kryptolebias > Kryptolebias marmoratus. The sequence goes on from NC_051438.1 coordinate 10,863,156, forward strand.
TGGAAATGATAACACTAGTAATAAGTGCATTTAAAAGTGAAAAGTCATCTACTAGAAAGAGAAATCATTTTTATTATTTTTTTTTTTTTCGGAAAAATATCCGAAACTGAAAATGCATCTGATGTTATGAGGGCAAACTTATGTTGCACCTCAAAAGGGAAAATTAGGTTTTTATCTATTTGGTAGAGACTGACAGAAAAGGTTTCCAGCCAGTGTATCTGGTGGAGATGGCTCATATGACTTTTGCCACGATGTTACAAGGTTTCTTCTGCCAGCAAAAGTTGGCAAAACATCCTAAAAAGAGAGCACAGCTTCTAAACTATCATTTATTCTGTAAAATTGGAGCTGCACAGTAGAATGTTTATATATTTAATAACCCACAGAGTGATGGGGTGAAGGTCGGTTTGAAAACCACAGCAGAATACTGTAAGCACTGCTATAAGACTGCTGACCAACAGATGTTTCTTGTTTTTTTACTACAATTACTTCTGCTGAAGGTTGCAAGGCAAAATGATTAATTACGGCATAAAAAGGATTAGCCAACATTTCCAGCTGTTTTACACATTTTCTTTAACGCTGCCTCTAGTGGCAACAAACTTCTTAAACTTTTAATCATGTAGAAGTAAAGCTCTGTTTAGCCACAGCCCCTAACAATGAAGGGTTCTTTGTTGTTTGCAACATGTAAAAGCTTTTTCTAGTTTGAGTAGTGCTTTCAAAGCAAGAACTTGACAAATTCTGTTGTTTTCTCTTTTTTATACTTTAGAATTATGAAATGGTTCATTGTTTTTGCTGAAGGGTGTGCTTTCGAACTGCTCTTCTAGTTATTAAAACATGTTATTTTATTTTGTATGGGAAAAAACAATAGAGGATCAGAAATGTAAAATGGTGACTGTGCTTTATACTGAAAGTATCTGGTTCCAGATCCAGCCTAAGTTTTCTTGGCTGTAATTTTAAGTCACTTAATAGGCTGTCTGAAAGAAAAGGCACATCTTCCAAAGTTTTCAGTGATCCCTGAAAGACTGAATGAAAGTAAAGGCCAAGGCTACAGCTAATAAATGGTGCTATTAGTTAGGAGTATTGATTGTTTCTTCACCTTAGGCCTGACCAGTCCATGTCCCAACTCTTGTTCTGGTGTAAGAACTCTAAAAGCCACAATGTGTACAAACTGTCATGACCATAAATACATCCATATTTCCCTCTGCAGAGTGGGACGTCCTGAAAGCTTTTATTGCACACTTAACGACAGGTCAGCAGTAAAAAGACCAAAAGAGTAAGGGGGGGTTACCCTTTGAGACCAAATAAATACCTGAGGTTTGCCTATTCACATGCTCATGTCCTTATCTGTGAGTGCAGCCTGGAAATTACAGAGAGGGAGAGAGGACAGGGTTTTCACCAGGGGTGCAGCTATCAGCACCAATATACATCAAACCTAAAGCAGCCAGGTCCTGATGGCATGGATGACCTTTGGAAGATCAGACCTGCCACTTTGGCTACAGATCATTCCGGGAAAAGGCTCAGATGCACACACTTACAGATACTCTACCTTTTAGCCCTCCACAATACATCCCCACCTGTTTGTGGGGAAGTCTGTTTCCTTTGAAGCAAAAATATTCCTAATAACTTCACTAAGGCTCACTTTCCAGGAGGCTGGAAAAGTTCATTTTTCAATGCATTTTTTTTTTCAACCGCCACTCACAGGTGAAAGACAGACAATAGTGTTTTTACCTGTGTTTCTGTGTGTGACTGTGTATGTTTGTCTGTCGTGTTAGCAAAATATCTCATTGGCTACTGGACAGATTTTAATGAAACTCTCAGAAATCAGTTACTGGGTATACATCTGTAACTGATTAGGTATTGGAGTAAAATTTATTCAAGCTAACTGCCAGAGCTAAATTGACCTTAGAAAACACAAAATGGCTTTTAGTCAAATTTATCAATATTGAGCTTAAGTTGTGGTAATAGCTGAAAGTCATCTTGAATACATATTTTGATAGTTTACAAACCTCACATTATACGAATGAGATCATGCATATTGTCATTTACAAGGTTTGACAAAGCAGCTAGATCTCAATACCTTTTCATTTTAAAATGATCTTGGTTTAACACTCCAACATAAAAGCAAAAATATGTGACAGAACCTTGATCTCATTTTATTTATTTATTTTTGTATTTTCCGTTGAACGTTTCAGTTGTTCACATATGGGGAAAAACACAACCAAATATTTTTAAAAAGACACTATCCTACTTTAGCTTTATGCCTTTTTGGGCATTAGTTTATGATGACCCATTGAACTTTTCACCAGTGTAAACATTTGCATGGTTCTGGAAGATTTTGAAGCCCTAATATGAACTCTGAGCACTCTGAAAATCTTTTCTTTACACCTATTGCAACTGATTGAACCCGCTGATTGTTAATACAAAAAATAGATTCAAGGACTTGCAGTGTGAAACAGATGCATTTTTGGCTGACGCTATGTTAGCTTTTAACACAGGTCGTCCACTCATCTCTAACCAGCAGAGCACTTTGCTCAAGCAGCCCAGAAGCTACAGAAACAGCTTGCTTCAAACATCTTCTGGTGGAGCTTTCTGCAGCGCCGCTCGTAGATATGAGCTGGGTCTGTCGTGTTGATGAGAGTCTATGGTATATCTACAACAAGTCTCCCAACACCCCATACCCTACGAGAGATGAGGGAGTCAAGTTGAAAAGAGGTGGAAATCAAAAGGAGGAACAAGTTTGCAACTCAGCTTCCATCTGAAAATAGCTCAGGTTGCGTGAGTGACACGGTGGCCTTTGAGATGGGGAAACATCCCTCCAGAGAGTGAGAAGAGACAGGGATGGTGTGTGTGTGTGTGTGTTTGTGTGTGTGGGTGTGGTGGGGAATTAGAGGAAAATATACTGTAGCTTTTTTCTGCAGCTCAGCTTGTTGACAGGTCATTGCCTTGGCAGACTCTGAGTTGCACATTCTTTCATTCATAGTTAAGCCTAACAATGATGAGGAGAGGCCTTTACCATCGCTGTAATGTACTTACAGTACATAACTTATTTAATATTTGAAATTCTGTAAGGGTTGACAGAAATAGCATGAATTTACTCATTTTGCACAATTTCCTTGATCCTGAGAGACCGCTCCAAAATAATTTGACAACAAGAAAAGCTTGAGTTTTATGTCCCTCCTCCGTTTTATCTGTGCAATGACTAAAAATCTAATTGTAATCTCTACACCAAACAAACTTGTACTGATGTAGCCCTGCACATCTATTTAATCATGAGTGCTATTGCACTGAGATGCAAGTAGAACGTGAAGGCAATTACAGCGGGAAATACATGGAGGCAAAGTAAACTGTTTACATGATCCTGTCTATTTGTTTTACTTTCTCCTTTTCTATTCAAATTTACTTTTCATCTTCCATTAGTAACTTGCCACTTTCACCAACTGGTATAAAGAATAATAACAACTACGGCCCATCTTTCCCACTCCTCACTCTCAGTCTTTAGCATAAACTATGCAAGGCAGCATGTCCTACATATGACATTCTCTGAGTTAGACGTGTAACTGATTGTCATTACAGGTAGATTCCTGTGTGTAAATTTATGACTTTCCTGCAGCTGATTTTGATGAAGTGGAAACTGTCTGGACAGAATGTAGAATGACAAAGTGTTGACCTGGAAGTGATGATAAGTATCATAGGTCCACATTGATGGGTTGGGAGTGTAGAAATAGAACTGGGGTTTGAAAGTGCACTTAATGAAATGACAGCATTCTATATTTTCTTGGTTTACCGAAGCCAGATGTTTTAGTTGAAGCATTTCATTTAAAATCTGAATTATGATATTTGCTTGTGGATACCAGCAAAGTGTGACTCAACACAGGTGAGCCAGATCTTCAGGACAAGACTGTGCACCTACACCTGGAGCATAAGGGAAACTCTTTTGAAGACCAAAATGTTCATATTTTGGACAGAGAAGACAGATGGTTTGAGAGGGGGGTGAAGGAAGTAATTTACATCAGATGAGAGAAATCAGAGGAGGTGGTGTCAGGGGCCGTTTACATAAATCTGTTTTTCAATGAAACTAACTTTTTTGTTGCAGTTCAGCTGTTCATTTACACAACAGCGATCGGATTCTTTGATACAGAAAATTTTTGAATCTAAGAGTGGAGCTTTTCGGATCCTGCCATTTGCCTTTCAAAGGAAGCCACAATGTGTGCAATCGCACGTGTGCACCACAGACAACTGCAGTCAGTAGCTGTTCTGCACATGCACAAGTAGATCAACGATAGTAATAATGGCAGATAGCAGAGTGCTGTTTATGTTACTCACCCATTTCAACATAGAGCAGCAACCCAACCTTACTGTAAGTCCAAACAAATGTCCATGTAGTCACCATTTTGGATGCAATTGTCTACATGATCCCGACTGCATGTGTGTCTAGTTGAAAACCTAGCATCAGTGTTCCTAGATATGCGATAATTACCATTTTTACAAAGTTTTGGGGTCAAGCCCCCCTTCATTTTCTGTGCACATGATTGCCAGTCGCTAAACACAACTAATCTTACAACTTCACCTCTCCTATAAAATGCACCTCACTCGGCACATGTGATAGTTTGAGTCAAAATGCAATAGTTTTAAAGCGGCAGTGGAAACTACAAAAAAAGTTGGCGTGGAAACTACAGCAGATTCAATGAGTACAGCCGTATCCATGTAAATGCATTTATTTCTTGTTGATTCGCAAGACACATTTTTAATAAAACTTGTTTCAAGTTGACCAACTCTCAAATGAATGGTTTCTTAAAAGTAAAACAAATTTGTATTTAAAATGTGAATTTAGAAGTTTCACCAAGTTCTTAAGGGCATTTTGCTTTTGTGTTGAATCTTGTGTGCAAATGTCAATCCTAAAAAAGTGACCTTTGCTAATGTCATTATTAAGAAGTTAAAAATCAACAACAACAACTACAAAAAAAAAAGTCAGTTAATAGGTAAAGTGAGCTTTAAGAAAGTATATGAAAAAGTAAAACACGTTTTGAATTCTCAAGTTTTTATGAATTCAAAGCAGATTGATTATCATAGTCATGATCGGGTGAAAACAAAACCACACTCACTGAGCTTTTTTTACATCCTAGCCTTTAGGCCTTTTCTGCAGATTGATGAATGGGAGTTGTGTTGTAAATGAAGAATGAAGAATGCTGCATGACAGGAAAAATGAAGAAACCTGGCTCTGCTTTCATCATATTGTGACTATTTTCATCAAATTAGCTCTAAATCAATCAAATTGCATGATTATTCATCTCTCCTTTTTTTCACTTCTATTTGTCCTGTATAATTTTCTATCAGCCTACAACTCCATCAGCCAAGTTTAGATCAGTTCATTGTTGCTACCTTCACTCCTCACATTTTCAACACTATCAGACTGGCTGAGACAAGCCAGCAGATATACATCTAACATCTCTCTACGTTCTAACCACAATATTTACACGCAAGAAAAACAATGAGATCCATACACAAATCACACAGTTAGTTTTGTTTTGTTTTTCATTTTTGTGCCTTACCCACTTTATCGTGTTGTGGTCAATGTGAGGCTGAAGCTCATCACAACTGTGAGAGAAAAATGTGAAAGCTGTCATTTATTTCACAGTATATTGGACATTTCCCCACATAATGTGTAGAATAAATATACCATTCTGGGCTATTTATATTCATAACACATCAAGTCAAGTTAAAGCTTATTTATGTAGCACATTTATAAAACATCCTTTGTTGACTACAGTGGTGTACAAAGTGTAAGATATAAACTCAGTAATTGATACAACACCAATAAATCTGAAATCAAGCACAATAAAATATCACATAAAACAATAGGGGATGTAAAAATAAATAAAGTAAACTTGCACAGTAAAAGTCAAGATGTCCTGTTCAACTAACACTTAAAGCTGGTGAAAACAGTCAGTGGCTTGAGCAACTTCAATTTTCAAGGTAGGCTATTCCACAGATTGTGGGACACCACCAAAAAGGCTTTGTCTGCTTTGTTTTTGAGCCTGGATCTGGGACTGTCCACCTGATTTGTGGACCTTGGAGCTCACCGGAGTGCTTGCAGGTTGGTGGTCTCATATTCCAAAAAAAACAAGCGATAACACTTTAAACCTGATCCTGAAATGGAAAGAAAATCCGTGTAGAAAGGCAAATCTATGAGTGATGTAGTGAGTGATGTAGTATGACCATGCCATTTTTTCCCTGTAAGATGTAGGCTGTTGCATTTTGAACAGCTTTCAGGTGCATATGTGAATATAGATAAAGAGCAACATAAAAATAAATTCAATAATCCAAACAAGAAAAGCATGAATATTTAAAGCATGAATTACCATCTCAAACTGATCTAACAGAATATAGGTCCTAACCTTACTAAAGAGTCGTAGTTAGAAAAAGCTTGTCTTGACAACTATCAAATAGTTCTTGTCTTGTCTATCAAATAGAAAGAGTCAAGAATCACAATAACATTTCTTGTAAACAATTGTGGACAAATCTCTGATTGGTTTATTTTATTGTACATGACTTGTATGCAAGCTCACGATTCCTATACCAACAACCATAATGCAATATTGTATTGACATTTATTAAACATGACTTTAAGCTCCAAAATTATTTGTATCTGCCTCAGCCAACTAGTAGGAGTCATTGCATTAATAAAGACATGATCCATCACTGACTTCCCACCAGCAAACAATGTCAGTTATGGTTTATGGAGGTCCAGGCCCAAGCCCAAAAGTATAATAAGATTTATTAGAACTAGATCTAATCAAACATTGAAACTGCTTCTGTTCCATTGAAAGTGAATTCCTCTTTTTGGGAACAGAAATTAAATCTGAAAGAACTAGAGACAAATTCATGTCAAGGGGTTCCGTATGTGTAGCCCATAAGAGAGCAAAGAGTGGGTATTACAATATAAAGTTGGTTTAAGTGTTTCCATTACACATTACATTTCAAGGCAGAAAATTCCAGATGTTTAAAATAAGTACCCTCAAACTAGTTAAGCACCCATATGGAATGGTGGAAATGCAATGAAACTGTTGAAAGAGCATTTAAGTGTCTCTCAATGATTGCAATATCAGATCAAATTAAGAACACAGCTGGCAGTACAGGCACTCTGTTGGTCCCATGTCAGTAGGGTGTGGCACTTTGTCGGGCCTGGAAACAAGCTGTGGTTCCATGCAAAACAAAGTGATACAGCTGTTGTATCCTCTCCTGTGGCAAGTCGACCCACAGCTTTTGACCCTTTAGATTCCACAGATCAACTCTGGGTCAGAGTTAATGTTTAAGCAGATTCCACTCATGTTCAACTAGTAAAAAAGTAGAAGACTTGGCTGGCTCCAGGAGGACCTTGACACAATGCAGACACACATATAAACACTTGTAAAACATGTAGATGTGTGTTGTTTTGTTGAAAGACTGTACTGGGGTGCTGTCTCAGCAGGCGTAAGACATGTGGATGCAAGATGTCACTAACAGTGCTGAAGTCATACCTATTGCTCTTCACCCCATGATACCAGGACTATCCCCAGTGGATCTCTCTACAACACTGGTAGGACTGGTTCCCTTACCTCTGCACCCCCATATGTGCATTCAATCTTCATCTGTAATCATGAAGAATTGAGATTCATTACTGAACATGACACAATGCCACTGTCTGTACATCCAAGTAATGACACCACTCCTAACACAGCCATCTCTACTTTGATATGAATGGCAGTCTATGAACTTGTAGTCTGGCTGATGGAGACAGGTTGCAGGATGACACAAGGTGTTGTAAAATCTCCATTACCTATAGCCAGATGCCATGGGGTTGTGTAATGTTTGGCTCACGATACAAAAATCCTGTGGTCTGTCTTCTGTGACCAGAGTTTTCACTATATGACCTCACATACCCAATGGTTACAACATCATGCTACTGTGTCACACCGTATGCTAGCATTTAGACAATACAACTACCCATCTTCACATGAATCTACAATTAGACCGTTATCCAATTCCATCTAGTGCAGGTAATAATGTCTCATGTGTCTACAAGGCATACTCTGTGTCTAGTGACTTTCACTGTTTCAACTGAATGTTAGATGCACCAGCAACTGCCTGATAACACTCTTTTTCTTCACTGGTGATTCTAGCTTCTTGAATAACACTTTATTTACATGCCTATCACTGGTCTGTATGTGGACTACATACAGTACAGTACATCTGAATCAGATGGAATTTTTTTTCCCGTCAATCGAATGTAAGCTCTGGTATTCTAGACATGTAAAAAAAAAATTACTATGATCTAAATCATGAGTTTTGATTTGTCGTCCTGTTTTTTTTATCAAAATACAAGTCTGTGTTGCACAAATCAATCAGATAATAATACACTGTTTTCAGTATTATACATAAAAAAATGTACGTGTTAATTTTCTTTTGAAGATTCATGCAGACTCGGATCCATTTCTGTGTAAAGGCATCCATACGAATGCATGCACGCAGCCTGTGTGGACTGCAGCGAGGGCCTGGGAGCAGGTAATTACTGCACTGTGGTGAAACATCATTATTCACTCATCTGCCCACTAGCACCATCTGTCCTGCTGAGCACCAACCTCATACACAATCAGTACCACACCAAGGACAACTCCACCCACACCCACAATCCATCTCCTTGAGCATGGGCTTATAGGACACCACTCATCACCTTCCCTTTCCCCCCATCCATCCTGCATCACCATTTTTTTCTATTCTCTGCCTTTTCTCGTGCTATGCTTGGTGCTTGTAGGTTATTCAGTTTCTCATTAAGTAATTGAGTTTAGTACTGTTCATGTGGGGTTTCATGTATCAGTCTGACATATCATGAAGACAGGCCATATTTCACTGTGCAGTCTCACCTTTTAGTGCACATTTGTTCATATGAGAGCATGAAGACGCAGCTTGTAAATAAGAGATGCTGCACTCCACCTGGAGCTGATTGACTGCAAATAATGCCCCAAGACAATCTGTGGTTTAAATGATAGTAAAATGGTGATTAACTTCAGCCTTAGAACCAACCAGAATGTGTGAGATCTTTGACTTGGCTGAGGGGGGCAGTGACGGGAAAACCACAAGTCGGATACTCTTGCATGTAAGGCAGCAATTAAAACCTTCAGATGACAAGATCTATACTAATGATGTTTCTTAATATGAGTGTCCATTACTCTCCACTTGCTCTCCTTGCCTTAGTAGAAAAAGGGAACTTTAATAGCAATTTGCAGTAATGCACCATGCCGTAATTCTGACTCTGTGTTAGCTGCATCAGTGGCCGGGTGTAATTGCCGTTTTTACTCAGAGCTGATGGATTAGAACATAAAGTAACAAGAGAGGAACAATCATGTCAAAGAGATAGATGGATGGACTCATAGGGGTGAGTGAAGGAGTGAGTGTGTACATGTGCGCGAGTGTGCGTTTCCGTGCTGGAAGATGGGGCGGTAGACAGTTGGATAGATAAAAGGCAAGAAGCATCGAGCTGGAGATGTGGATTGCTTCTGGGAATTTCTCCCATTTCCCAGCTCTCCTCACCCCGTGTCGTTCTGGTGGACAGAGTGAGCAAACACGTGGAGCTGCGCACACACACACACACACACACTCACACACTCACCCCAATACAAAGAAATCATTCAATGTAAAATAAATAAATAAATGAAACAGATTTCACAATTTTCCAATTAAACAAAATGTTTTTTTTCTATGCCACCATGGTCAGATAGATCAAGAAAATGGAATTTTTTTCTAAAGTATGCTTCTTTCAGGCGAGTGTCTTGTCCATTTCCCCTCTCAAAGCCTTGAACTAAAGGCTAGTCTGCAGCAAAGCTTTTAAGTTGCTTTCCTGTCAAATAAATCTGATTACCAGAGCCTTCTTGCTTTGCTGGTTTCCCGAGGTCATGGGAGGGGGGAAAAGAAAGAAAACCTTTTGGAAAAAAAAGTTAAATGCAGTCGTGAAGTGGCATACATTCAAGCACCAGACCAGATAAACTGCAATATTTAGTAGTTTTCAGGAAATCTGCACAAAGCATTTAAACTTAGCAATACAGAGATTTGTCATTAGGGTTTATACTATATTGTAAATACCTCTTTGAATGATTTCAGTTCAGATAAAAAATATTTTCATTTCTGACTAGATTGGCAAAAGATCAAAATGGATTGTTGCCATTTTAAAAAAAATCTTGTGACTACCTTTACACTGACAGTAATTTTGCATTACAGGGTTATTTACATAAAATTCTATTATCATTTGCAAGAGCAAAGAGAATTAAGTGGAGCTAGCTGTAGCACTTCTGGTGCCACCTGGGACACTTTCAGCAAGAATACTCAGATTTCTTTAAGAATAACGGTGTCACGCAATATTGACAGAGGAGGAAAAGTTTTAAAAATACCATTTGCCTGAATCTCTATGAAAAGAGATCTCTGTTGTAAGACAGGCCAAACTTGGACCAAGTTGACAATCTAACACTGGCTAGTTTTAGCAAGTCCAGTTTCAAAGCAGATCAATTTCCAAAATTTTATAAAGGCAGACATTATTTTATAAACCTTTACACCTGTGTTAGTTTCACATTAGAAAGTTATACCAGTACAAACATGATAAAAAATCCAGCTGAAGTGCCCCAGGCTGCACCGAAAACAGCTAGCTGCTGCTGATGCTACTGATGTTTGCAAATAACCAAAGACAAATACGTAAAAAAACAATGTTTAATGTGAAGTTGAAGGCAATGTAAAGGTTCATACAACAGCATTTACATGAATGTACATGAAATTCTTTATGTAAGTCAACAACAATCCACTTTGGTCTTTTTGGTCCATTGGCACATTAATCTGGTCAGAAATAATCATTCAAAGACCTACCTACAACAGGTAGGATATTAACTGTTCAATAGAACTCCACTTTAAAGCTCTGAAGTTTCATTTTAAGTTTTAAAAGTTACTTCATTTGCATTTTTTTGGTTCAGGTCCTAAATGTTTTGCCTCAAACACTATGCATCTCACAATTAGATGTAATCGTAGCACAAATGCTGCCTTCCTGAAACATTTAAATAAACTATCCACAGGTTGTCTGGACCAAATTTGGACTAAAACCCAGCAGTTCGATGCCAACTTTGTCACAATGCACTGAGACGATTAATGCTGTTTTAAAATCTACGGCTTGGTAAATAAATAAGAGGCCAGGGTGAATTAAAACTCTGATGCAATTACACCACCACTTCAAGTTAACCCCCGGGCAATTAACAAGCTGTCAGCTGGGATGGATAGGAGCACGCACGGCAGCACGGGAAAGTGTGCTCGTGACTGTGCATTTGTGTGAGTGTGTGTGTGCATCCAGCTGGCCATATAACACCCCACCGCTGATGCAAACTCAATACGCTTAATTATACTGCTCAGAAACTCTATCAGCATACTGAGAGGAAGCAGCAGGGTGCCACACAAGTAAAGTGCTCTTTCTTGAGAGGTCAGAGGTTGAGTTTAACTGTGTCGGTACGTGAATTAATATTCCTACAGCAATGCAATTTGCAGGAGGACCAATACTCGCTTTGGAATGCCAATAAAAAAGACTGAGTGGAGATGAGAAGAAAAAAAAATGACCATAAAAGCAGACTCGACTCAAGCCAAGGATGAGTTAGAATCACAGAATAACGCTGATGCTCCAGCGATCATCTTCTGCAATGCATCAAAGGATGCAGCTTTTTGGCTCGGAAAGGTGGGAGAATGATTGAGCAAAAAAAAAAAAAAAAAAAAAAAACCCAAAAAACAGAACATGTGTGAAATAAAGAAAAAGTGGAGATAAAAACAAGGCCTTGGCTTCATTTCAGATGCCCCCCAGTATTTTTGGTGTGTGTATACTCACGTAAGTATACACCAATCCCTGGAGCCTCGCTTTAAGGAGCCATTAAAAGCCAAATACAAGCCAGAGTGACCTCCTTGCACTCCTAACGATTTTTGATGCCAGTGAAAAAAAAAAAAAGCAAAACATATCATACCTCCTCACAGCCATATTGCTATCATAGCACTTTAATGAAAAAGAATGCAGGGTACTGTCTCAAAGGTCCCAGGCAGATAGAAAGGTTAGAGTCTGGAGTTTAGGGAGAATTAGAGAAAGGGGAAGGCTTACAGGACACGGATGATAACGTAGGACAATATTAGCTTCCTCAGGGAAGTCTTTGACAATATTTGACCTCCTCAGACCAATGTTTAACATTGTCCAAACTCATGTCAAATGCCCTTCACCATACATGCACACTCTGAGGGTATGTACACACATCCACATGCGATCGATCCTGATTACAGGCCTTCAGAGAGTAGTGAATCAATCACTGCTCATGTGCAAGCTGGAGCAGTTTGTGAAATTTTCCTGTATAGGAAGCGTGGCAAGCACAAAAAATAAAAAGTATGCCCGCTTTCATAGTGAGCATTCGGATGTGGGAAGGTGCATGCGCACCCATGTACACACAAACTCACATTTCCCGAACTTAGTCTCACATCCAATCAAAGCAAAGCTAATTACTGTGTTTCAGCGGTGTAATTCCAGCGTGGAAGTAGCTTGCCTGTTGATGGCGTTAAATTACTGCTTTAATTACTGATGCTAATGTTTTCCCTGCTATTAAACATATATGCAAAGTGGAATCTGGAGATATTCAGTCCTTATCTGCATGGATCCCCGGGGACTAAAGCGGCTGAGGGAGAGTGGCGAGGAGGCAGAGAAGCGAGGAAGTGCCATCGCTGCAGTTCCCCCCTCGCTGTAAAACACAAGTGCTGGCCTTTGGCTTTCGGCCCAGGAAGAGACGCATGCTTTTATTGCTACGGGAAACAGATGAGCACACTATGTATATGCATAGTTAGGTCACTATATAAGTGCACATGAAGACATTTTTTGTTATTTTGAACAGTCCACCAAAAGAGATTTAGCTCGCAGGTAATTTTTGAAGACATTCTTAGTGCAGACTTGCAGCTCTAATTTGATGAAAAGATTTGAAATTACACCTCAGTACAATAATTTCAAGAATCCCTCTTCTTTTTGTATGGTTCAAATGCAGTTGGGCAAAGAAACTTAGAAATTGAAAAATTGTTTATTACCAGAATAAAGAATTGGTTTTCACTTTTTGTGATGATTTGCTTGGCCTTCGGTGTAGTCATCTTGAGTTTGTTGGTGGGTTTTGTCATCTTTAGTTTCATATTAAGCAAGAGAATGTTAGCTTGATTGCCACAGCACAATAATTCAACTAGAGAAATTACATTTTCTGTGAAAATACATTGTGAATGCTGAGTGCTGAATGACTGGTGAAATTTGTTGAAAAGAGAGATTTTTAATTGAATTGCTGATGGTAAAAAAACAACTAAAATCAGCAATAGAATAACTAAAAGGTAAATTGTGTAAAATAGTAGCTAAAGGCTGAACTTAGCAAAACTATAATTAAAAGCCAAAATTAGCAAAACATTAGCTAAAAGATAAATTAGGCACATCTGTAACTTCAAATAAAAATTAGGAGAACGGTAGATAAAAGCAAACATTACCAAAACTGTCAAAGCTAAAATTAGAAAAACAGTAGCTACAAGCTAAAAGAAGCATACGGAACTGAAGAAATCCTACACTTTATTTTAAAACATTTCTGAAAGTATAAAAGTTACGAATACTAAACGACATAGCACACTATTCCCGATTGAGCCGAATGCTTTGATAAAAGAATGTTTAAATTGGCACAAAACGTGGAAACATAAACTGGAAAACAGTCAATGATGAATCAGCGTTCACACAATGACTTTTAGTTATTCACCATCTGCAAAAAGCCAAAATAAAAAAACAGTGAAAATGAAGGCTGTATATCATTCAGCCTCCTCTCTGCTGTCCCATCATCAATGAGCACTTGATGAGACAGCAGAGAGGCTATAACTACAACATACAATCTGCCATTTCAAAGCCATTCTCATATCAGCACGTTTCAATCTCTTGTTTTACAGGTGAAGTTGTAGCTTTTCCATGTCTTTCTGTTGCAGTTTTTTTTTTTTTTTGTCCAAATAATACTGTTTTACAGCTGGTCTAGCTTTTTAATGCTTTGCATTTTTCACTTTACATTAAGCGCTGGGTTTTTTGCTATTAAAAAGTCTTTAATGACAAAAATTTATTTACATCGTTCCTTGAAAGAATTTTTAGCGTTGTCTCAGGAGGTAAGGGTTCATCCTGTAAGCGGTGGGTTGCAGGTTCGAATCTCTGCTCCATCCGTCTCAGTCGTTGTGTCCTTGGGCAAGACACTTCACCTGCCTTGCCTACTGGTGGTGGTCGGAGGGCTCGTGGCGCCGATTGAATTGTAGCCTCACTTCTGTGAGCCCACTCCAGGACAGCTGTGTGAATGGGTGAATGACTGATTCCGTTGTAAAGCACTTTGGAGTCCTCACACTTGATGAAGCACTATAAAAGTCCAGTCTGTTTACCTGTTATGCCAGAGTTTTAAATGAAGATCATTCTGTACTGAGAAAAGACAAATATATAGCCATTATTTGAAAATAATGCCTGGTATGTGGCAGGTATGTTAACGCTCAAACTCTTGGATTTGAGCCAATTCAAAATTTAGTTTAATGTCTGTAAAACGAATTAATTTATAGCCACTTTTGAGTTGGCTAAGAGTGTTTGGCTCTTGAAACTATTAGAATGACTCTAAACATTAATCAGTTGAAGATTTAAATCCAATGATTAATTTCTGAGAGTTTCATTTAAATCTGTCCAGTGGCTCATGAAATATTTTGCCTTTTGACAGTCATCTGTTGTGGTTTTCTATTTATGTCATGAGCTTCCTGTACTTTTTTAATGATGAAATCCCAAAGACATTGACAACTTTTTTTTTTCAATTTAAAGGCGACAATAAACATTAGGTATGTTGCAAGAGAATGAAAGGCAGTATTAACTGTGATTATGTTTACACTGTAAAGGCAATAAAAAAGATGTAAGGGAAGAATCATGGGGAAAGGGCATATAGTAAGAAAAACTAAAAGGTAATTAGAGGAGGCCTACTATTACAATAAATGCTAATCAGAGTTATAACTCATCTTGGCCATTGGTGTCTTGTGGTATTACTCTGACTGAATCAATACCTCTGAAACTCAATTACTGTCCCCGACTGTTCACTATACTTGTTATTTTCTATTTTTCTCTGTGTCTCTGCATAAGAAACCAGACTATTAATTTATCAGGGTGACATTGTGAGATCTCTAAAGAAACCAACCATGTGGGGTGCCGACAAACTAGAAAAAAATTGATAAAGGCATGCAACACGTTTCAACTCTCTGGATATCTTGACACATTGTTTGCAACACATGTCATTTTTGATTCCTTTCTGTAGAAACAAACAGAAGGAGAAGCAGCATTTTTGTTTGTTTGTTTTGTTTTTGAGAATATGACAATACCCCTGCTTATAGTACTTTCAGGTATCAGTACAATATAATCAGCTGCATAATCAGATGTTTTCAAATTACTGATGTCATAACAGAAATTTTGGGACCGAGCTTTTGATAAGGCTTTATTTTGACATGTTTAAATATTACAACAAACAAAACAAAACATAAAGGAAATAATAAAAACACCTTTCATTGCCTACAGTTCTTGTACTTGTTTCTGTTTTTTGCTATAATTCTTTGATTTTGTTTTTGCTATAAAAGTGCCGCTGGATGTAAATCATTCATATTAATCCAGTGGAAATAAAAAACAAGCAAATGGATAAATAAAACAAACGCAATAGTCAAGTTTTCTTTCATTACGAGCAAATCTAAAGTTATGTTTTAAGAATCTGACAAAAAGATGCAAATGTGTGCAAGCTCTAAAAAAAATCATTATATCTAATTAAAACACTTAGAGTAGACTTAGTTTGGAAAAACAGATTTTATTTCTGACTTGCTTGACAAACTGACAGTTAGCCTGAACTGAACCAAGACTGAAGTGGATTTTTGCCATCTTAAAACAACTCCATTACTAAATGCACACGTTATTTTATAAACCTTAACACCACTGTCAATTTTAGCATTACATGGTTATTCCAGCAGAAATATTATGATCTTCCTGCTGAAAATGCCACAGCAAGCTGCTGCTGCTTTTTGCACTTACAGAAAACTGTAGTGTTTTATGTAAATTACTATGCAGTGAGAAACTGACAGCAGTGTAAAGGTTTAATAAATTTGCATAAATCTTTGTAATTTTTTTTTTAATAGACTTGTTTTTAAGACAGTAACAACCAACTTTAGTCTTGGTCCAACTCAAACTAGCTTTTGCTTGTCAATCTGAACTAAAATCAATTTTTTTTTACATTCATTTTAAAGTTATTAGAAGTACCAGTCCAGGGCCACATCCCAGCATTTATTACTTCAATGTGTTTTCTTTAAATAATGGTCTATGTAATTTTTATAAAAAATAAATCGACCATCCTGGATAGTGTTTATTCATCGCGCTACTGGGACTCTACAGACCGGCACACACTTAGAAATCTCCATAAACTCCCTGCGTCTTTTATGTTCAAAGAGTGGGTTCCCGAGAAAGCCACCATGTGTTGATTCTCAATTGAAAATGTAGTTTCATTTCCTGTAACATCACACTGTGTGTACTCTTACAATAACATGAGCACAAATGCACTGGGAAGCACACTAGATAATAGAATTCCACAATGTGTCTGTTTCCATTGAAGGGCTGCTTCAGATCCAACAAAGAAAATTATGCTGACGGGAAGGAAATCTCTTTTGCGTTGGACTGGCACAAAGTTTGTTTCCACCTTGCAATGGGAATTGCTGAGTTCAGAAAAAAGATGTCTCTCTGCACAGCCTAAAGCGTGCAGAGCCAGCATCTTACTGTACCTGTCTGCCTCCATTTCTTGTTTCCCAACAATGCCTGTAGAGTCACCGGCGCACCCTCGAGTGGAATCCAGTCCGAGCTGGTTCAGTTCTGCCTCACATGGCTTAGTAAGGGGTCTGCACTTTGTTCTGTTCCGCACAGCTTGGCAAAGGAGAAACATCTTCTGCTCTCTCTTACTGTAAAGTTGAGTCACAATACATTTGCAGCAGATGAGAAGAGTTGTATGCACTGTATAAAGAGAAACTGACGTGTTCTCTAACATAGCCTTCTTTTCTTTTGACCTGCATTCAGCCGTGGCTACATGCGGGTTTACATGTTTGACAGAACAGGGGAGCATACTTGGCTGCTTTGAAAGGTGCTTTATCTTGTATTACTACACCTGCTAAATCCGTTACTTCTGTTTTCTTTATTGGATTTTAGTTGTGTCACTGTCTCCCTCTGCCCACTCCATCAATTACCCCCTAGGAATAATGAAATTAGATTGCACTGTGATATTACATTCCATCCTAGTGTTGTTTCACGTTGTGTCATTAGATGATTGGTGATCCACCACAGTCCTCGGTTAACCGCTTATAAGTCTGCACAGACCCACAATGGCAGATCGGTGGAAAACATGGGGAAGAAAGGAAATAACTTCACTCTATTGGTACATGATCAAACTATTTCTATCCTTTACTGCCTACTGTTTCTCAGTGTGCCAATAGATTTCTTGTAAATCCATTTGCTTCTGTAAGTTGTGGATAGACTTTTCTTGTTATGCACCAAACTGTAGCAACTCAATCTCAAGTCAATGAATGCTCTGAGGCTCTCTTTCCACTGGTTAACGACACTGCTTTGACATAAAGAATCAGCCAGAGTGTGGATGGTCTTTGCAAGGTCTTTAGGGTTGTATTAGGAATGCAATGGGCTCCTCATTATGCATGATAGCTCCTTGATGGTTTTGAATGTACACAAAACTTTTGTAGAAAGATTGTGATGGTTTATCATTGTGGTAGCTGCGTATAGAGGTCCTGGGTGGACTGTAGGGGATCATGGTGTCAGCATGTACAATACCCGTGTGCACCATTGCTCTTGGTAATAAAGAATTTAAAGCAGATTTGGCCATGCTGGCCTAGGCTATGACTGTGATTGTGACAAGGTCATGAAAACAACCTAGCACAGACATGATATCCGTAGCTGCATTCTGACATGGTTTGAGGGAATTTTTTGCTTGGGCATATAGAGCAAGATGAGGGCACAGGAGAGTGTTCTGAGAACGTGAAAAATTGCAGGGAAATACCTATTAAGTAAGTTCTAAGACTGTAGCAGCACCATTATTGCCTTCACACTAAAGAAAATTTTCCAAATTTGCTGTGATCCAGCCATGTTCTAATATGTCGTGGAGAGTATATCATGGTTGTTATGCAGTGTGAAGGGGTGAAGAATGAAAAAAGAGAATAATAGGATATTTTTCTCAGAACATTTTAGTAAGAAAAACAATCACCCAGCAAGCTTTCACAACATCAGTGTTGTAAAATCCTTCACCGGCACCCATTACTTATTAGCAGCAAACCTCTGCTTGTATTTATTGTATATGTTTGAGCGCAGCACTTTGATTTTGGTCTTTCATTGTCTTGAATTACATTTTCAGAAGGGGCCTCTCAAGAGAGGTCCAAAGCTTACCAAAACAACCCCAAATGAAGCAGCTGAAGTCTTGAAATACATTACAACAAGATCAGAGGTGTGCCAAAGGGAAGGAAGTTTATTGAATCAAACGGCGGTAGATGATTGGTGAGTTTTCACATTTCATTGTAAGCATGGTTTTGATAAGAAACAACAGCTGAATGAGATCTTTTCTTCAAAGAACATCAATAGTTCTGTTCCAGAGGGCAGAATTTGCTCGTTTCACACACCCAC
Source organism: Kryptolebias marmoratus (assembly GCF_001649575.2). Lineage (NCBI taxonomy): Eukaryota > Metazoa > Chordata > Actinopteri > Cyprinodontiformes > Rivulidae > Kryptolebias > Kryptolebias marmoratus. The sequence continues at coordinate 10,881,913 of NC_051438.1, forward strand.
ATGGTTATCGAACTTCACGGACCAGTGGGCCACCATAGATAAAGTCCAGTTAGACGGTATGAAACAGGCCCTAACTAATCATTTCTGGTAACCCCGTGTAAATGTCACCAGGGAATAGACATCTCTTTGTGGCAGCTGGATCCATATTAGGGTTAAATGTCAGGAAATGGGCAGCCGCGCACATGTGAATAAATGTGTGCGCTCGTGCACGTGTGTCTCGAGTGTGTGCTGGTGTGTGCACTCTGTAAGACAGTGACCTCCTGCAGCCCGAGCTGAAAGTGCGCCTTCAGCAGAACCCCGAGAATGCCGCGAGAAGCCGAGTCTGCAGAATGCTCATAGTTTGCACACACACGCTCAGGCTCAAGATTTAGAGCATTAAATTACACACTCACTCACACAAACAGGCACACACACCGACAATACACATACATACTGCTGAGGGTGGGGCGGGGGTGTTTTACGATTTCTCAGCAACATTTATCTCTGCTTTATTTCAGGTGATAAAGCCCCCTTGATATAACTCATGGGGGCAGACTAGAGGACAGCATGTAAATGCAGCCATGAAAATGAAAACTGGGCTTCGGCAGAATTTCAACTGCCCCCAGAAGAATCGAGGTGCTCGTCTGCAAGGAGATATATAACTAGTGCTTTTCCAAGTCAGCCTCTATCAGCTCAGTTATGTAAATCACATGCAAATGGCGGTAGTTACAGAAGGATCTTTTTTTGACAAAAAAAAAAAAAAATGCTAAATGAGCAATAAACTGGTGCTGACTCCTTCTTTTGACTTTGATTACAGTAAAAATCTAATGACACATTTGTGGTTATTGCAGAATCATCAGTCGTTGTCAGCAGAACAATTAGGGGCGAAGCATTTTGCTGAAGACCAGCGAGGCTGTCTGGCGCCAACTGTAGGCTACTCTTTAGGTTTGTCTGAGCTTCTTCATGTCACTGTGTTTGTTTCCAGCAGCATATGTCACCTTGTGAGCTGTAAAATCATGCAGCCAATGAGCTCATAAAGTCCCAACTCCCACAGGTGTTCTATAAAGTTGTTGTTGCAAAGGCTGAGTGTTTTATATCGGGAGGTAACCCTCCATCAGGACGCTAACAGCCCTATATTGCAAGGACAAGAAGGTCGCACGGTGAGCTTATAAACACCGTCTTATTTTCAGGTGAGCGCTGAAATAAAATCTGCTCAGCTGCAAAGATTTGGTGGTTTCATGAGGTCGTGACCTGTGTGTTTACGCTTTTAATGACATCCCCATTTGGTTATAGGCTCTTGTGTTGAAACCAACCAATTATCTGAGCAGATTATGAGAGGAGTTTTAATACATCTGTCTTTCTGTGACCTCTGGCTACGAGATTTACTGAATCAACGGTTCGGTCGCATGACGACACATTCCAATAAAGCTAATAAGCCCCTCATTTAAATTATAGACTACTAATAGATTTAAATGGCAAAATATTTTCCTTTTACCATCACTTCAGTCTTGTGGCTGTTAGCGTAACAAGTACAAAAAGTACTAGTACATCATTCAGCCCAGTTTTGTTTACAGTAATCATTAACTTTATGAACATGAGTGGTCACAGCTGCTCATATTTTTAAATGTTTGTTTCATTTTAATCTTTACCCTACAGAAATCCATATTTTTGATGAGCGAAATACATAACACAATGCTGCTTATTATTAAAACCAAATAAATCTCACAAAAAATAAATAAATAAACTGGAAGTAATTACAGGGGAAATTTTCTGCTGATTCAATATTATAGCCAGATAACAATCGACTTTTTGTCCTTACCCTTTGACTTGTCAGCTGATTTATCAGAAGGAAGTGTTTTAGGCATTTTTCACCATTTATGTTTGTTTGTTTGTGTTTTGTATTTACTGAATTATTTGATTGTTAATTTTCTTTTTCTTTTTTAAAAAATACCTTAACCAACCGTTGGCAGATATAAGTAGACAATCAGATCTCTGAACCTGGGGAAAAAAAACAACTATCTGGCCACTTTTTTTTTTGTTGGTGTTGTTTAAATATGATGTGAAAGATGTGACTTATTGTGTGTCAGTAATCAAACACCACAGTCATGTCTTAGTTTGGCTTTGAAATGAATTGTAGCAACAGCAGGTGATTTGACAATGGACTGCTTCGTGTTGGTGAGCACATTTTTTATTTAAATCATCCGTTTAATAGAGCAATAATGATTACTGCAGTTATTTTATACTGGCTTCAATTGTTATGAAAGTGTGATGGGTTTTGTAGCATCTGTTTGGCCATGAATAAATTTAACATAACAAACAGTGGGTTAGGTTCCTGTGAACCGAATCTGTCAAGTGGTTAGGAACGGAGTTGCTTAATCAAGTTTCAAAATAAGTTTTTTTTTATTTAAAATTTGAGGGGAGGGGATAAGCAACAATTTTGGATCTAAATAGGATTAATTAACACCAAGTGGGTTTAAATTTCTCTGGTTAGTCTAAGAAAGAAGGTTCACTTGTTGTGCGTTGCTGCTGCTGGGTGTTAGGAGGTTATATAAGATTCCTCTTCTCTTCTTTTTCACCAGAAATGTTGATTCATCAACCCCATGCAGTCTGCCATTTGTGTTTGCTCGGCTGGTATTAGCTGTTTCAAAAACCCTGTTGCCGGTAGCTGAACAACAAATCTAACCAAGGACAATTGAAGGTCCTCTTGTGGATCCTGAGAAAACGAGGAGTGTTTCAATTTCAGTTGTTTCAATAGACTTTAGCAAATCTAGATAAAAATAACTGTTCTGCTCAGAGGTTTATGGCCACTCTCCTCCTTAACTGGAGTGTCCTTTATCAGATTAACAAATAATTTAGTATTTAGATGAAGCTAAAAATTACATTTGATTAATCTCAAGTAGTTTAGGTTGATTTGAACACTCATGGAAGAATGAATCTGTACCATTTATAGTACAGAATTGTAGTTAGCACGTACACAAATTTTATTGGTATTAGACAAGGATCAACATACACTTTACATTATTCTGGTCAAAATCATCAATTATTGGGGACTAATTGGTCTTCTGTGCTCTTGTGGACAACAACAAAGCAAAAATGAAAATAGAAAACAAAATGAACTATAGTCCCTTTCACAAAACACTTTCTTGCCACCTCAGAGTAATTTCTAAAAGGGCCAAGGCTGAATGGGAGGGTGGGGGCTGGGAAGACGTCAAGGCCAAGTGAGGTATAGTGACAGAGCCAAAATGGTCAATATAGGAAAACTAAAAACTAAATGTCTGAATTCACGTTAATATGACTATCACTTGAGTTGCCTCCGAATCCCAAAGCGCCTTTTCAAAGATCACTCTTTCTATTTTATTACTGGTTTGTTAAATCAAAAACAAAAGGAGAAGGAGGAAACGATTAGTTGCTTGACAGCTGCTGCTTTTTAGATAATATAATTTAGTATGAACAGAAGACAAATGTGTTTGTGCACATGCTACTTACGCAAGCCAACCAGAACTTTCCTTTTATTTTAAAGATGCCCATTATATTGTAAAAACCTTGTGTCAATTTTTATCTCTCAGAAACATCTAAGTGCCAAAATGACATGTTTTGTTTCCCCCAGCTGATGAGTCCTGCGTCCAAGTGCTGCCATCTGCATTGTCTGACAGTACACAATACACAGACATATGCATGTGTAAAAACACTCTCACACACAAATTGCACTCAGAAAATTACATCACTTCCCTGCCGTTGTCTGAAAATTACATCTGTCCCCCACTGTTCCACCAATCACTCCATGGGTCTCCTTTATTTTGCTGCTCCAGCCCCCTCCCTCTCGCCTTACCTTACTATTTTAAGCTCTCCCCTCCACTTTAACTTGGCCCTAAATTGCCAGGCCTGGATTGCCCCCTAAACAGTGTGGGGCGGACGGGACCAGCAGGAGATGTGTGAGAATGCACAAGTTACGGCGTTATCACCAACTCTTCTCATTTTCCTCTCCAAGCAATGCTGTCAGGAGCCGAACAAGATATCACTCTCCACACACACACACACAGACACACACCTCCCCACCCAACTGGGAGCTGGCCGAGGACGGTTGAAAAAATAGGAATAAAAGAATAAAGACAAAGGTAAACAAAATGCTTGCCTTCTTGACTCCAGGGCCTCTACCGTAAACAACTAATCCCATGGTTCGCTTTGTTCCCTAATCCCATCAGCCACCAGGGCCATGCATGGCTCTCTGGGCAGAGATAATGGCACCATGCTGTGTGTCTTGATGAAGTTCAGGACCTTATTAAAATGAATTTTTTCACATAATCCTGCAATCATATACATTCAATTTTACCAGCATAGACATCTAACACCTAACCGACTAAACTCTTTGACATAACTTTGTTTTTAAAACAGCATTAAGAACAAAATATTACATTACTTGTGCATGCATATTGCTAAACAAATGTTTAAATGTCATTAATCAGTGAACATTACTCTGCCAACACCATGATCCAGTATGTTTAATCCTCTGTGTCAGTTCGTAATGGTGGCCTCACACAACAAAAAGGGCCACATAAAAAAGCCACCACTGACTTAGTCCTTTAATAAGTCCATCAACAGTAAATCCCAAGCCAACTCTGGTAACAACACTGTGCTAAAAGGTGATTCGAATGCTGGAATTTTGCAATTACAAGGCCTGCGATCTTTTTCAGTGTCATTCGTCAGGGTGGGAAGCCAGGTTGTAAAATTGAATGATTTAGGCCAAATGCCACAACAATCAAGGTTGAGATTCTGGCCTCATGGCTGTTGGTATTCAGCTTTAGAGAGGTCACAGTGATTCACAAGCAGATTCAGAAGCTCTGCTTCACCTGGGAGGCCACTGAGAAAGAAGAGTATTTTGAGAGGAGCAAAAAGAAATTGCTGTCCCTGCATGTTTTTTTAAGCCACATAAACCAGCAAGCTGGTGCATTTAATCAACATGCAGTCTCATACAGAGAAACTGGTAAGGTATTTTCAGCTGACCATTTCGTAAGTTAATAAAGTCCATGATTGCCACACATGGAGTGCTTCTATGTGTATTTTTAGGGGTAAAAATGTTTCTGTAAACCTCAAAGTGCCTCCAAGAGGTTACCAAATCAAAACCTTTCTCGCACCGCAAATAGTTTGAGTGGAGCATTTTGATGCTAAGGGTAAACAAAAATATGTCCACTAAGAAACACTATCATGCAATGTTATTTGTTTTTTATTCTTACTTTTGTGCTTTGAATTTAATAGCACACAAAATCTCATACTAACAAAGCAAGCTATTTGTGATGGCCCTCCAATCAGTGTTTCTCGTCTGTCTGTTTGGCATTTTTTAAATATTTTGTATTCCTAAAACCCAGAATTACAGAAATACTACTGCTTTCTTCCATGCTTTTTCAATGACCACAATGTTTGGTTTGTTACCATCACCTGTTTGGAAGTTCGCCAGAATTTTAGCCCTGCCTTTCTTCACTATGTGTGTCACGCTGTGGCTTGCTGTGGGAATTCCAACCCTAACTTAGTACAAATATTTTTCAAATTACTGTAGCCTGTTGGATACTGTCAGGCTCTTACAACTTGCCAATACAGTATGTGATGGACTGGGGTTTTTTGTATTCTGTCTGATATGGTAGACCATGGCTTTGGTTACTTTGATGCTAAGATTTCTTGTACAGTCATTGTTAGTGCGTCTGTTCTTTAGCCGTTAGCCACTGGTAGCCTCGTCCTCAGTCTGCTGGTGGTTCTTTCATGAGGGTTTCCTTACTCTTGCAAACTTACTAAAGAGATTTAGACAAGCATTCACATGTCCTTAGGTATCTATATACTTAAGCTTGTGTTTCCCTGCAACTACCTTAGACTAGGCATCATCCACCTCAGTTACTTAGTATGCAGAAGTTACCTCAGGGGCTAAACCTATTCCAAGTGTTTTTCATTCAGAGTAATGCATATATGCACCAGTTCATCAGCACACAGTTTATGAAAACAACTCACTTCAGCTTGTTAGCTGAATTTTTTCAGTCTCAGAGCTCGCTAACTCATGCATGTATGCCAACTTGTCCCCATTATGATCTGTATTTCTGTCAGCCTGTCCATTTCATTTCCAAGGGTTTAAAATTCCCGCATAGCAGATAATGTGTGTGCATACATTGAGACTGTCAACGTAATATGGTGAAGGAATCTGCAGGGGATAGCTTTAACAAAACCGATTAGAGTGAAGAAGAGGAGCGATGGACTGGTGGAAGGAAAAACAGAAGAATAGAAAGGGGGACGGAGCCCTCTTAGGTAAACACACACCAGGCGCCGTTCAATTTCAGCATTTAAACACACGCTGAAAGCTGCAATCCAATTATTCACCACAAAATGCTGCTTTCAACAAGCTCTAACCCCATTTAAGAGGTCCATTCACCCAAAGGATTCTTTTTAATAAACAGCAGCAAACAATTGTTGACCAAAAGGCAGAAAACCACTGCTCAGTGCTTTTACTTTTAACTACTTAATTAATCAAGCAGTTTGGTTTTAATGGCCTGAAGTTCTTCAAAGGAACTATTAAGAAGTAAACACAACAGAGGAGTAGCTAGAGAGAAACTCAGCTGAATTGTAATATTACAACAAATAAACTCTGAAATGTGGACAAACTATAAAGTCCCTACCAACCAAACATACTACAGTTGAAACTAAAATGTAAATAATGTAGTCAGCACCACTGTAAACCTTTATTTTTTGCAAACGATCATGTTGCATTCACTGAAACCAGACCAGAGCCACAAGTCAGTTCTCATTTCTGTAAAATGAATGTTCTATACTCAGAGCAGGCAACCTAAAGTAGAATATGTTCCTGTGCCCATTCTATCAAACATTTATTATACATAATTAAAGCATACATACAGCAGTCTCTCACTGGAAGAAAAAAAAGAGAGTATAAAAAGCCATACAGAGAAAATGGAATCAACGAGAGATGGGCATTTTAAGCAAAAAATACAGTACTATTCAAAAGTCAGTCACACTTACTTGATTTTCTTTTTAAAATTACATTCATTTAACCCCACCCCCCCACTCCCCAACACACACTCAAACACACAACACACCCACGCATACAGAAGAATGACCAAGTGACAGCTATTCATACTCTTTATAATGCTTGTTTATTTTCCCCTTTCTCATAGAGTGCTAATTAATAAAGCTCAAAAAGTGTCAGCTCAACAGCAAACTGCTTCCTTTGCCACTGAAGGCTCCAAAACTTAACCATTATATTTTGGACACAAAGATTCTAAAGATATTGAAAAGAGGGCAGTGTGGATATAAACAATAATGTATGACATTGATGTTAATGAGGGTGAATGTTAGCAACCATTTATGATCCAAGATATTTGCTCATTGTCATGGTGTGGGGAAAAGGAGGCAAACCCAGAGTGCAGACGCATTGTAAGAACTAAAAGAAAACTAATTTATTTACAATAAACACAAAACAAAGGCTGACGTGGCAGCAAACTAAATATAACAAAATCCAAGAACGAGACACGAGCAAACCTGAGACAAGACGGGAGGACAACCGGACAGAGCGTGAAACGAGAAAGTGACAATGAACCAGTAGTGAGTGGAGGAAATTATCAGGTTTTAAACACAGGAGGTAATTAGGAAAAGTGGGCACAGGTGAGATGATTATGAAACCAGGAGCAAGTGGAGATGGGCATGACAAGTAAACAAGTGACAAACGGAGGAGAGGTGAATACTGACAGACACAGAGAACAAGACCACATGAAAATGCCACATGAGACAACAAACCCAAACCCAAAAAGAGACCAGAAGCAAAAAGAAACATACAAAAACAAATCTTGACACTTATATCATGTTTTTTTGTTTAAAAAATGGGCAATTAATATAATATATTTGTCACAATCCCTGCTTCTGAAAGCATCTTAACTGTTGGAACAAAGGTTGTGAGTAGACCATAGCTAATTCTACCAACTAGGAACTTTCTTCCTTTTTCACTGCTGAGAAGTAGAAGTGCATGCAGTAAAGGTGTAGCTCACTCGCAGTTGTAGTTTCCATTGTGTAATCCTTCTCAAACAAAACTGCACTGATGGCAGCCACAGACACAGGATTGCTTTAAAAACTTTTGGCAGATGCTGTGCTAAATAAAACCACCTGTTCTGTGAAAAACATGGTGGTTAGCAGACAACTTGGTGCATTACCGCCACTTTGTGGCAGTGTTAGAGACGTGTCTCTACAGGGTGCGGGTGGCCAAAAGGAAAAAAAAAAAACAGTTGTATAAACTATTCAACTTTGCATACTTTAAACAACTGTTCAAGTGTCATTGCCCATCCATATAATCAACTGTAATGTCCACCACTTCGATTCGGCTGGGCGCATCAAATCACCTAGCCACTTAGGGAGTAACGGTACACAACATTAAATGCTCTGAGATTGTAAGTCTGTGTATTAAAGTAGACCAAACTCCATCAACCTTAGTTAGCATCAGTTGCTGAAGTGTTGACAAGCAGTAAAAAGCAATGGTTACTAGACCACTACATTTTATTTTCTTTGGTTGTTTTTTTTTTCTTTAATTTTACTTCACTCCCTTCTAAATAAAGCTTGGCGTAATAAGGCCAGAGCCAGAGGCCAGTCATTATCTTGGCATTGTCTGATGTGAGAACCGATAACTTTCTTTCTGCTTCCTTGTTCAGATGGGACGGGTCAGGAAGTTAACCTGTGTAAGAGATGGAGAGGAAACCATAGAGCTCAAGTTCTGATATATTGATGGCATTGACATATGTAGCAGAATGTGATTCGAATGTGCAAGTCCTCATTAAAGCCTGAGTCTGTCTGAGGACACCATTATTAACATAGAGGGAGGCTCACATGCCCCCATGAATACTAAAGTCCTGTTTGCCTTCAGTGGAGGATTTGCTCCCAAATCAATTATAAAAATATGTACTCTGCATCAGTGCTAGTTGAAGAATTTGACATTACTGGAGTACAACCCCACCCACCACCACCACCACCACCACACACATACACGCACACCACCTACTCAGCACATTAAGAAAATATGCTTAACTCTAGTTTTAAGATGTTTAATCATCCATTTTTTTGGTTGATGATTATCATTTTTATTGTTTAGATCAGTCTAATTTGATCTGAAGACTGTCAAAGATCTCCATGTTTCCCAGCAAAAAAATAAATAACTAAAAAATCTGGAAGTGACTTGCAGGGTTTGAGTCAGCAAAGCTTATTTATCGTAGTCTAATTTAAAGATGTTTCATTATGCATGCACACGCACTTCTTCACAAAGACACACAACCCTGTGATCTCCTGCTATGGATTGCCCTTGCCTCTCCCAGTGTTTGCAAACAGAGCTGCCCTAGAAGCCTCCGGCTGGCCTCTCCACTACTAATCAGTGCTTCCACACACTGGCATCAGTAATGCTGCAGCTGCCACAAACACACAAGCAGCAGCCAGTATTAAAACTGCCAAGATCTCAGAAAATATGGTTAAAAATGTGCTCTTCAGGTTGTTTCATCATTGTATTTTGCTTACGTCAGTCCTTTTTTTCAGCTACAGCGTTTGTACCATTTTTAGGAAGATGCAGCGTGCAAAAGTGTTAAGCCACTTTTTTAAGTGACTTTCATGAATTAAAAAAAAAAACCTAAACTTAAAGACCAAGATTTTCTGAAGATTTTTCAATTTTGTTGATCATTGCTGCTTTTTCTTTAATTTTTAACCCAGTCTTTGTAATTGACAATTTTTCAAAGTAACGTGTTCAGGTCTTCCAAACAAGCTATACGTGTTCAGTCTTTTGCTAATTTACTAAAAAGAGTTTCTCTTAACATGCTACCTGAGGCCTGTAGTCTGAGACTTAGCTTTTGAATTTTTTATGCATTCTCTGAGCTTTGCATGATCTGACTTTGATCCAAATTGTTTGAAACTTATTTTTAAAGCTTTTCCTAGACCGATGGGCAGACCAGACCAACAAACTGTCATAACTTCTGATTTTTAGAGGTGCTCACACTTGTTGACAATCAGTTAATTAATGCATTAAATTAGCAATAACTACCTGTTGCTTACCCTCTTATTTTGAATGCCTTATCGTCATCCTACAGTGTTTCTGGATCTTGGCTTCCTTTTGGTAAATAATTAATGACATGTAATATGTTGTATATTTTTTGCTCATCTGATCCTGTTTATTGATGTATTTTTTAATTTCTTAACATAAAGACCTTTGAACTGACAGAAACTGTGCTTACTTTTAACACATGATCAACATATGGCCTGAGGACCAGAAGCATGTTTGTTTTTAACTAAAAAAGCCTTTACATTTTTTTGCCAGTTTTAAAACCTTTTATCTTTTATAAAAGATTTTAAAAATGTCTTTAAATGTTAAAATTGTGACCAGCAATTTATGTGTAAATCAACTCTCACAAATACAGGCGCCATGTTTAATATGTTACAGGAATATTACTGTATTTCAAGCAAGCATGCTAACTATGCTACAAACTTATCATTGTATGGAAAAAAAAAGCTTGAAAGGGTCTTTCAACATATCTGCCTGAAATACTACTTTTTACAAGGCAATTAGTTTAAAAATATATATTAAATGCACACTTTATGCTGCCGTAGAAGTGAAACAGATCAAGCCTTTAGCTCTGACTGTGTATATTTGCAGAAGATGTGATGTTAGTTTTAATAAATGCAAGATGTATACAGTTCCCATATTTCACTTTAATGTGTGGTCCTTCAATATCTTTGGAAAAAAAAATTGTCAACCTAAAGCTCTGTCAGTGAGGCAACACTCCAAGTCTTCATGCTTCCTTGTCAGCTGAACTTGTGACAAGATGTTTTCGTAGAGAAACACCAAGTTAAATTAAAACCTAATTTTTATTCTGGATTTTCATCAATATCCACAGACTTTCTGCTGAATTGTTTCCTCTTTTAAAAAAACTAAATACCCAGAGAGGAAGCTTATATGTCTAATTCTACAATAAGGACCCCAAACTTAGTTTCTAATGTGACATTACTTTCATGTGAAAACATAAGAGGAGCACATTAGATAAAACATGTGGTTGTTTGATCAGCTCTGGTCTTCTTGCTGCAAACTCATGTTGTTTGTTTGGTCATTTTAGTGTTTTGTGCTGTTGGATTGTCATTGTCTAATAAATCATCTGTCTGCAAAGAAAAAAAGGAATGAAAAATGTTGCATTCTTCTGTTGTGACTACTTAAATTAGATGAATTTTGAGGAAAAGCCTCCCATGTTTATGGAAATTACTGCAAGAGCAAAAAGTGTCTGATTCTAAAACAGCAGAGCTGTTTTCAACATGGATTTAGAGTGAACAATTTACAGTCTCCAGTGAGCTGGTAGTAACTGCGCGAACAAGTTTATCTACTGCAGTACTGCCTTTACAAAAAGAAGGTAGGAATATCAACAAAAAGTATTGTTAATCCTCTCTTCTAGTATGTCATACATGATTGCATTTGCAAATAAATTGTGGAAGAAATTGCACAAAATCCTGTTGCTACTGTTTTATATTCCAAATTTAATAAACAAAGTTTGGGTTGTAAAAAAGTTTGAAGAGAGTGCTTCACAGTCAGAGATCCAGAGATTAATGAAGAGAAGTGAAAGTAATTATTACATGGAATAATTTTGCAGCCTCCCCTGGCCTGCAGTCAATTTAAGAGGAAAAGGGGTGAGAGTGTGTGTGGCACACACCCTGTGGTCCGGAAGGATACTTTACTTTTTGTTTAGGTAAAAATAAAAATTGTCAGTTATGATCAATAAAGTCCAGAATGTCACTTGCTGATTCAGAAATACCATCCTGAAAGTGATTGCTTCCTAAAACAGTGATGTTTTTCATACAGTTTGAAGGAGTTTCTTTTTTACATCATTTATTAGGATTTGGAATTCACTTTAAAAAAAAAGTTTTCTTTCTCTCTGTCACTTTTGTGCCTGATGTGTTTGTGCTGGACAACTGAGATGTGATGCATTCTGATGCAAAACAAGTGCAAATTGCTCACACCTGCTGAACCTGATGGGCACATTTCCGCCAGCATATGATTAGTGCTATTTGTTTTGAGAATATCATGCAGAGATGGACCAGTTGTCAGTCGCAGTTGAAGAGCTAAATATGGAGTAGGTAGCATGCAATGCATAATCTTAGCGAATTTGCCTGTCAGAGTTCATTATTTTGACACCTAAACATCTTTGCAGATCATTATACCCTCCAAGTGGCAAGAACACTCCCTTTAAGTTGTATCTTTCTCAGCAGAGTAGCAGGAGTATCTTCTCAGGAACAAAGAGCACAAAAGAAGAGTCTGTGGTGTTTATCTGGTCTTTAGATTTCAGTGACTCATCGCAAGAGACCTAATGGGATCTTTAAAATGCAGGCCCAATTAGGCCAGACTACCCTTACAACCTACATGTCTAAAATAGTGTATCGTTAATGTCCAACAATTCTAAAGCCTCCCCAGATCATGTATTTTTGTCTATGCTATAACTGGTCAAAACAAATTAGTTGGAAAGATATTCTTATCAATGATATGGCTAACAGATGCACATTTTGGCTTATTTTGCTGAAAAAGTTTGGTCTAACTACCACATCATCACATATTGGTACATGTAAGGTTGTGTTTACTATGTTTGTATATTATTTTGTGTTCTTTATATTTTTCAGTAATCTCTAATTTGTAATGAGTTTCAGACTTTGGTATCATCTTCCAGTCCACTGTACATCACATATGATCTCAAATCCAAGTTTCTTATGTCCTTGTTATTTATGGGATTTCTTAAATCCAGGCGCATGAAAGCACCCTTTAACAGGCTTTTGTGCCAGTTCCTCAAAATGGATCAACTCTATCTTTCCCAAATCTCTATTTTTCCCAATGAAAATCACAGTGAGAGAAACTGGCTATGTTGGAATTGATTCTTGTAAAAATAGGAACAGTGACTCTTTGACTGTGACTTTTTTCCGCTTGTTGCCTCTACCTGAGGCAACAAGCTGAAGGAAAGTGGAAGAAGAGTTTATGTAGGCTGAGTTAAGTCCTCACAAGCAAACCAAAAAGTGTACACCACCTTGAGACAATGCAGTATGATTTTTCTTCAAGTATCAGTGCTCTGCTTCTAGGTCTCCGTATGAGCCCTTGCCTTCTGGGCTGTAATTAATTTGAACTGCAACAAGGCCTGATCAGGATTTCTTTGTGATTCACAACCCCTACAACCTTTTTATCTAGCCTACAGTGCTGATCCCAACCCAGCGCAATTGCTCCCATTTCATGTAGTGAATGTGTGTGAAGCTCATTTAGCTGCTTGTCAAACAAGCATCGGCAAACCTGGAGATGCAGTAAGCGTGAATCAGTCACAGGATGCACAGAATTAATGGTATTTAGAAACGCAAGATGTAACTGAAAGGAGGGCATGACTCATTTCTAATGTAAGTAGTGCTGTGGTTTAATAGGTACATGGTTTATTAATGTGATTCAGCAAAAAAAAAAAAAAAAAAATTAAATCATTTTTTGCATTCTGCTGTAAAGTTGCTGGAGGGAATATTCTGAACACTGCAGCCTCTTGTCCTTGGCCACCAAGGATTACTTCTACTAGCCAGCCATTGAAATAGTTTCTTTTGATCTCACATTTCCAAATTAGGATTCTAATTTACACTATGAAAAATTAATTACTATTTTCGAGGGTTTCAAAGAGAATGGTTTGGATTGTATTCACACATGGCTGACATTAGACGTGTTAAACAGAGGCTACCTTTCTTTTTCTGGTTAGAGTGCTGGATGTTGAATTAGCGATGGCCTGTTACGATCTAAAAGAGGCTGTCTAAAAGTCAGAGTCGGGGTTTAAGAGGGGGCATCCTTGTGTTGCAAATTGTAAATATTGCTTTGGCAATTATTTAGCAATCCAAGTGAAGTACGAGATTTGAAAAGATTTCTAGACAAGCCAGTGTTGCTGTTGCACTCGAAGAGGAATTTATTCATGGACAGATTCAAGGATGCAGAGCATGTTGTCAGGAAGGAAAGAAAACACAGTCACAGTGTCTGTCATAATGTATTTTTTCTCCTTCGAATCGGAGGGATAAGTTCAGTGGTCCATGATACTCGCAGCATCTTAACATCTTTATACCACCCCACTCTGACAGGCGGCGAAAGAAACAAATGTATAAAACAGAAACACTTTGGTGTACCCCAGATCGCGATTCCAAACATCTGCTGAAAGGATGAAGGCATTATGGGACACTCCGGTTCAGATTTACAACCATAGTCAGACACAAACTATCTGTACTGATGTCTCCTCACATAAGTGAGAACAATCCTACAGTTTGTATCCATTATTGATCGAAGTGCTAATTCAAATGTTTTTGTTGTTGTTGTTTTTTTATTCAAAAAGACCCAAGTTTCTCTCCACCCTGGAGCTTTGATCACTTGCTTCACCCTTCACGGTATCCATCGAACAACCGCTCTTATTGTTCTTTCTAATTAATGACGTTTCATTCTGTATTTCATTTCTATGACAAATGAAGTGTCTTTCTCTCGCGTCTGATTGCCAAGTGTTTAGCTTCTTTGTCTGGTTCAATGGGCGATATTTAGGTATGTAATTAATTTCTTTTGCTGGAAACACAATTGATTCATTAAAGAGAGAGGATTCTCCTTATCATTTTCCCAGGAGGATTTGCACCCGCAATTTCCCGTTCTATTTCAAGCACACAAACTGTTCATTCAGGGCCAATCCCAATCAAGACACATTTAATGATAATGGTGGACTCTCACTTAGCTATTCAAAGTTAGCTGACCTTACAAAATTAAAATGAAAGGAAATTAATTTTCATTGAAATTAACAATATGCTTAGCAACCGCTGGCAATTTAGCAAAGCCTGAAAGTTTTTTTTTTTTTCATCACTTGAAATATGAATAGTTTGAAGTCCCATTCACAATGTGCACATTCATTTTTGATTTAATTATTTTTTAGGACACCATAAGCCAACATTTAATTTTTTTCAACTGAACTAGGACAATATTTTTATCCTAAAATCGTCCATTCAACATTGTGTCAGTTTAATAGTTATACGTTTGAAGACAGATGGGTTTAAATAAAGACAAAGAGAGATTCTTGTCTCTTCTCTGAAGCCATTATTGGTCAATAGATATTGATTCCTGCTGCACCGTTGGAGTACTATATGGTGATTCATTTATCTGTTAATCTGTCTGCAACCAGAAGTGGAGAGCCAAAACGAAAAAGAGCCAATGCACCAAAGTCTACACAACATTTTATAAACTGTTTAATCAGTGCTGGGCCTCAGCATAGGCCAAGAAACCTGGAGAGAAACTGCAGAAGTGCAACACTGCCACCTACTGCTGCTCTGCCTCACCTCATCAGAAAGTAAGAGGAAGCTTTGGCTCCCACAGTTGGTATTAAGATTAGAGAGAAGGCTTTGCCAAACACTGTCATATTGTGTTATCTGGTTAAAATAGACGGCCACAGATTCAGCTGTTCTGAATCGAAAGGGAGATGAGCATATGGCCACGGTAACTAAGACGGGACTTGCTGGCAATGTTAATTATAATTTACAGATTTAATAGAGATAAAATGTCTGGCTCAAGAAATCTTCAAGGTTAGCGTGTGATTTATGCAGGATACACGGATTAAACCCCCGTTTGAAATCAATTGCCAGCAGTCTTTACAGCAGTCTGTCAGTGGGATTAAAATAAGAGTTGGGCCTTTTCTTTTTCCATTGAGAAACACTTAAATGGCACATTCAAAATCAACACATGTAATGGACTTAACATTTATTGACCTGGTTTAATTAGACCATTTTAAGGTGCAATAAAAATTCAGACTGTTATGTTCTGTCTCTCTGCAATTATTGTTTTGTTATTTGAAGCTACACTTCCATAATGAATTCCTTTTTCAGTCACTACTTAGTCTAAATTTTTCCTGCACTGTGCACCAAATACAAAAAGCTGAATAAAAAAAAGGAGTCTGATGAAATGTTAAAGAGTACACTCTACTTGAGTTTTGATTAATTCTCTTCTATATCAAATTAAAACTGAATCAAAAGTAGTCAAACAAAGGCTTACTTTTAACTCTGTGGTACCTACTCAGTATTCCTCTCCATATTTCAAGGGGGCTATATGGCTGGAAATCCCAATGAAGGAATCATTCAAAGACTTCCATTTTCAAAGGTAAATATGTCAGACATTAAAAGCCTCTTTTGAAGTGAAACGAAACTGAATATTAATGCAGCAGCAACCTCCACCTACGTCTGCAGCTTATTGCAGGATAAATTGATTAAAGATCAGTGGGAACTTTGTGTGCACTCCACGTGCCTCTTGGAGCTTCAGGGGAAAGGAACTTCAGCGAATGTCACACGTCTTTATCAACAATGATGATGTGATTGCTTCCGCATGCTCAAAGCATTCGTCGATGTTTACAGCAATGTGTCATCATAAAGCTAACAAACCACAAAAATATCTTCAGCTTATCCTCCGTCCTGGCATGAATTCATGTATCACTGTCACAGCACACAGGCAGCTGGAAGAAGTTTATGCCCTAAAGCATACGGCAGTGATAAAAATGCAAGTCACTCTATTAAATAAGGTACTTTTTTTCCCTTCCTCGTGCAATGATTAAGGATAGTAACTGAACTAGATGTGGTTCACCTAATTTAGTTTTTTATCATTTAACACTTGGTTTTTGCCAAACGCGGGCTGTGCATGATGTGTAAACACCTCTGCGGTCTATTTCTAATTGTATTATCATGAACTTTTAACTGAGGCCTGCAGAATCTGAGATGGAGCTTTATTTAATTATTTATTCAATTTCTCTGAGCATTGCACAGCCTGACTTTGGGGTGAATTTTCTGGGATGCCCAGTCCTGGGAATAAATAGGGAACAAATAATTTAAAAAAAGGAAAAAATAGACCCATTTGGCTTCATTTTTGTTTAAAAATAACAACATGGTGGAATCTGTTGTGTGTTTTTGTACACTAGAGGTTAGATTTATATCATTTTAGAACCTGGTAAAGACCAGATCATTTTCATTATATCTCAATACATAAAATACTGGAACTGAAAGAGGATGGACTTTCATTTTCCCTTGACTGTAAAGGTATGATATTGTGGGTTTGAACCAGTGCAGGAATATGCCACCCTGGTTAATTTTAACTTTGTAAAACTGGAGTTATTATACACAGTAAAAATGGTACAATATCTTGTAGGACCACAAATTGAAGGGAGATTAAAATTAATTGTGTGAAAGGTGAAAAGGCCTTAAGAAAACTTAAAAGGGAGTTAAGAAGGAAGAGATGCTCCCATGGTATGATTCAAACTATATGCTTAGGGAGAGTACAGCAGTATTCCTGAGACAGGGCTAAGCCTTCAGAAGCTACATGCAGCCAACCATAGGAAAAAGTATCAAGTTCACTGCACCAGCAGAAAGCTACATGGTGTCTCTATGACAACATTAATGGGCCTTTGTGGTAAAATAAAAAAAATTAAAAAGTGAATATGTCACTAGACCTAAAAAATGACACCATGCAGGAGGAGTCTGACTAAGTGCCAAAAAATAAGAAATTACATTAGTTAAGATGTGACTGTTTACTTGTTTTCCCAGGAAATATGCAGAGTTTCACCTTTTTTCTAGCATAAAAGTGTGAAAATTCAGTACTCACCTCCGAGTGCTCAGGTCTGTTTTATGTGAATAAACTCTATCTCCATTAAACTCCACAAGCCTCAGCATCTTTTTGTAGGCTCCAGAATGCACTTGGAATTTTACTTTGCTTTTTATGATAACTTTGGTGGATACAGTTCAGAATCTTAGACCGGCCTGGACTTGGAAAACCTTCCCAAGCTGCAATTTATTTATTTATTTGTTTGTTATACTGTGATTCAGGTTACGGTATCACTTTCTGTTCATTCGCTGTGCAAGAATGTACAGAAAATTGGAATTTATATGATTAGCTAGTCAAGATGAGTCCTAAACAAACCTTGAACAGTACACTTTAAAAAAAGCTTAGTGTTTGTCTTCATTCCACTGTGAAAAATGCAGCCATCTTCATTGGAAAATTGCACATCTATAATGTGCTTTACTCTCTGGCTTGGAGGTCACACTGTTGTGATATATCGTTTGTGACATTTAAATCCTTTTTTTTTTTTCCTTGATGCATTTGTAAGTGTGCCAAATACTGATGCCTTACTGTGATTTCCTCTTTACACAGCAAACTGCTTATGGTTTTTATGATGTTAAACAAAGCACTTGCTTTAAACTAGCTGGAAGTTACTGGCCAGAAAAGAACAACTACTGCACTCTTTGCCATGACAACATCAGAGCCTATCCTGGCAGTTTTTATTCTTGTAGTATAGTGATGACAGTGTTATAAAGTAATCTCTGTCCCTCTTCCCTGTAGGTGAGACAGAAATGCTGAGAATGATTCTAGACATATCTCCTGTGGCCAGTCCACCCCCTTCATTTCCTCTGACTGGAGGCACCAGTGTGTACTGTAAGTATGTCCTATCTAATAACTTTGCCAGACAGTGAGCTGAAGCTCCTCCGAGCAGAATAGTCAGAATCCTGACGCTCCCCATCTGCTTTTCTACTGGCTGCTGAGAAACATACACAGACAGTGGCTTTGCATATTGTGCCTTCCTGTCCTTCTGTACTTTGCTAGCAAGCGGACCATCAGCTCACAGTGTGACTCTGTTGTGTGTCAACAAGGGTTAATTGGTGAAATAACCTCCTGTTTAGCTTTGCATAAGAGTGATTAGTGAGTTTTTCCTCGGTTTCCTCTCACACACTGCATCATTTGTCAGGAGTGACCTTATAAAAGGGGAAGCAAGAAATTAAACACTACTTGGTAGAGAATCACTGTACTGTAATGTTGTGCCAGTTAAAATGTACATGAGGTCACAGCAGCTGAACATTTAACATTTATAACAGAAGCTTAACTAGTATTACTGGCTGCAGGGGTTCATGTGGAGATTTTAGGGGCAAGATCCAACATTAAAATTCTTATTTTAACTTATTCTAATGAATTATCCTTTGTATTTTTCTTACATACCTTGCATCGAGTTAATGGTGTACCAGGTCCTCAACAGAGGATACAAAATTGGCTCTATCATCCTTCAATCCAACTACTTGAATTCTCCTAAGTATTATTTCAAAAATGTCTATGGTACCTCATCCTCATATCAGTTCAGTTCAAAGAACGAGATAGGTCTTAAAATAGAAGGTCTTGTGTGTTGTGCAGATTGAAAAGCCCTGTGTAATAGTTCACCTTCTGTCACCTCAATTCTGATAGACCTTAGCCACCTGGGTTTTTGTAGAAGATAAAAAAGTTTACTATAGATGGAAGAATGGATGATGAGTGTGCGAGTGTGTGTGTGTGTGTGTTTGTTTCATTATATTATGGGGACCAAAGCCTGGCAGAACAGCAACATTTGAGGACCTGCTGAAATGTGGGGGCCCAATGTGAAGATACTGAGATAAAACATGCGTGTGTGTGTGTTTTCTTATTTTCGCCTGTGTGCAGTGAGGTGTAATAAATTTGATACCATCTTGAGAGATTCTGTTTATGCATTTCTGAACTGATGCTGGAGAAATGTGGTAAATTGGAGAGGGAGGAGGTGCACTTAACAAAATATGACAGGCACAAAACACCACGTTTTGGCCCAGAAATAAGGATGCCATGTTGCTTTCAAAGAGCCTCACACACACACACACACACACACACATGCATGCATGGATGGAAACTTCCCAGTGAAAAAGGGGGGTACAAGCATGAGGGCACAGTATGATCTTCTTTAATCAAACAGAATCAATTTCAATGTGGCTTTATTATTGACACATGTACACATACAACTGAGCTTGTGTTTTTGTGTGGATGCCTATTAATAAAATGCATTTTGTAGCCCCTTATTTAATCCTACCTAATTTATCTGTGTGCTACTGATCTTTCGCCTAATTCTTCCTCAGCATGATTCTAGTCCAAGGGTGGGCAGCTAATTTTCCCAGAGGGCCACATGTGGACCAGGGACTGTTGCAGAGGGCTGGACCAACATGCTAAACTTATTTGTGCCAAACATAAATTTTATAATAGGCTACAAATTTTATTTTCATTAGCTGCTAAAAGTACACATTGCAACTAGACAATAAGAATTTTAAGTATTTAAATGTATTTAATATGTGTATTTTATATACTTAATGTAAATAATAAACATTAACAGAAACAGAAACAATTGTAAAAAAAAAAAAAGAAAGAAAGAAATAGCCATGTTTTTGCAGTATTCCAAACGCCAGCATCAAATTAACAACATAAGATAACCGTTTTTCCTTTTTCTTTTTTCTTCAGTGGAAAGAATAGTCTTTGTTGGGTTTGAACAAGTGCACTGAAGTCTTTCTGCACACCTGAGGCAGACATGAAGGACAGCTGCCAGGTGATTGCCGGTGATCTGGCATTTTGATTTGCTGCCTTTTCATGTGTAGAAAGTTCTTCTTTTCTTTCTTCTTCTTTTTTGTTATTTGTTTGTTTTGTTTTGTTTTGGAGGGAGTATTAATTCCGCATAGTTCACCCAAACACTCTTTGATTTGTTTGTTGCAGTTTTGTGAGATACCACAACCTAGCCTTGACTTGGTGAAAAAGTCTTATTGACTTTGCAGTTTAAGCAACGAAGCTTCCGAAAAGTGTTTGCTCACTCTATAGCTCTCGGCATGTTTAGTCCGGCAGTGCTGATTTAAGTTCTAATCCTTAATAACAGCTATTTGTGCTCTAAAGAAACTAAAAAAAAATTCTAAATAAATTTAGAGGTGCATGTCTTGTTAAAATCTTTACATTCTGTGCCAGTATTTGTCTTTTTACCAAGTGCTGATTTATAGTAACTCAAATCTCTCCTAAACTCAATTCAGTTCAGTTTATAGTGCCAAGTCACAACAAAAGTCGTCTCAGGGTACTGTACAAAAACATGCATATACATTACAAAAATCAAATTAGTAAAAGTTATCAATCTAAGGAAGCCAGCAGATTGCACTGATTCTTAATTTTGTTGCAGTCTCCCATCCTGAGCGACACATTGGCAACAGTGGAAAGGAAAAACTGCCTTTAAACAGGAAGAAACCTCCAGCAGAACCAGGCTCAGGATGAGCGACCATCTGGTTTGACCGGACGCAGTTTGAGAGGACAGGAAAGAGATCCAGACAAAGACAGAATGACTGGTCCAGGTGGAGTTTCTACTGAAAGAAACTAGATGTTGGCAGCATGCAGAGAAGATGTTAACAGAAACACCACAAACTCGAGTATAAAATAAAAGCTGAAATTTTGGATTTTCATGCAAAATTATTTAGTGTATCTGTATTTCAGATTTTTATTAAACTCAAACGAGCTTGATGGGGGACAGCTGACGGGTTGAATTTGCTTCATGGGCTAAAAGATAGCCATGCCTGCTCTAGTCTCAGTCTTCTACCTTCCAGCAGTTCTTTTAAAACTCAGCCACTCAGGGTTGGGGGGTGTCTGTGTCCTGCAAGGTCTATAACTCAAATTAATTCTTACTCAGGCAGGGACAAAACGATTTCATTTGAACTGTAAAGTGACTGTTCCGCCTGGTTCTGACAGCCAGAATCATTGCTATTAGATGGATAAACTTACACAATTTCTGCTCTGCTCCTCCTGCTGAGTAAGGTCACTTCTCTCATTGCCAGTTTCATGGCACAAGTTGTTAATCAAAATTATTATTTAAAGTTTCAGCTTTTGCATATTTTATTTTAAGGATATGAACAAAGAATAAAACTAAATTAAATATGAAAGTTTGTCAGATCTGCCAATCATGCCACGTTCCTGACTTTTATAACTTCAATATCAAATTTCTCTGCATCCACATCCTGCATTGTACAGTGAAGAAGGTTTTAAAAAATGTGCGTTACATCATAATCCTACCTCAAAGAAAGGAGGAATGTGATAAATCAGCTTCCCTTGCAAGCATTCACCTCACATTTGTATTAAAATGTGCAACATACACAAAGGAATACACAGCCAGTCACTATTAATATACTTTCCAGAACATCTGCACCTGCATAAATCCATATGAACTTCAAAACCCTGTATCAGCCAGAGGCAAATGAAGTTGAGGGGAAAAAAAACAGTCAATGAAAAATAGCTCCTTGACTGGCTACTTCAAGGTGGTTCTGAAAGCGAATCAATTCAAAAGCTGGGCAAAAACATATAAAATCAACACTGTTGTGGCATGCTCTTTTAGCTCTTTTAGGAAACGTATCTAATTATAATATATTTTACTATATTTTAGGAGTTTTACAAAGTCAGCTTTGTGTTATGTCTTTGAACTACAAAATAAACGATCTAGATTAAAATTCTCAAGTGATAATTTTATATTATGCCATAGTTAGAAGACCACTTTATTCACCAACTAGTCGTCGACAGCAACAGTTCAGTGAGATATTACCTTTTAAATGGTGACAAGAATACACATGTACAGTAGTCAAGCATTAAATACTTTGATTTAGAGCAGCCACAGCTCAGAGGAAAAGAAACTGTTCCTCAGTCTGGTTGGATGAATGAAGCAAACTTTGTCAGGAGCTCAAAGAGGTGGTGGTATGGGTGTGTGTAGACTTCCTCGGAGCTGTGTCCCAGTGAACTTTTGTAAACTGGAGACAAATAGGTATAAGGTCTATATTTCATGCACAGTTTGCACTGTCAGGATATTTGGCCATCATTAAACTGAAACCCATGAGACAAGGCAGTACTTCTATTGTTTCATAATCTGCATGCTGTTTTCTTCAGTAAAAATGGCTACATCTAAGTGTCTTTATTATGTTTCATTAGTGCAACTTATGTCTTATATGAGAATAAACAATGGCAAACAATAATAGCTAACAAAAGGTAAGTTCTAAAATATAAGATACGTGTCGTCTATCTGCTAGGAAGAGTTAAACTTACACCTGAAACTGTGTCATCTTAATACACTCATGATGAAATATAGATTCCCATAATATATAAATATTTTATTAGGAGGATGAAGCTGTGTAAAAAGATGTGATGAGACAAATAAGAATGACATATAGCTTGATGATGGTGATGTAAATAAATAAAAAAACGACAGAAGGTCCTACAGAGTGTGGGTCAGGAGAAATAAGAAGAGGAGGGGACGAGTGAAATGCAGCAGGATGACAGTGACAGATGAGAGCCAGAGCTGACAGAGCGCTCAGTGATAGCAGTTTATAAGCATCTGGTCTGCAGGGTCACTTCAGCTCCTGGCTTCTCTTCCTTAACTGTCTCCAGCTCTCTGCCTCCCATATCTGCTGACCCCACTTCCTCTCCCTCCGTCATGAAGTGACAGCTCTGACAGAGGACCAAAATGTGCAGAAAATGCACTTCACTTTTTCCTCCCATGCTTTCCAACATTGCATATATTTATATTTCACACAGTGTACACAAAGTTGTAGAGTACAAAAGTAGCCGAACACGTCACGTCACTATACGGTCTGCCTCTTTGTCAGTGGTGCCATCCGACATAGTAACTGCGTTGCCTTCAATTTCCTCTTCAGCAAGTCGATTGAGGCTCGGTTAGATTGCAATCAGGTGAATCACTCTGTCAAAGCAACACACTCTCGCTCCGCGCTAAGCAGAAAGTAATATTCGTAAAGAGCCGTTTGCTTCAGTTTTTAGCAAACAAGGTGCTAATTTAGTGCAATTTTTCAGAGTCGTCTAATAAATTTGCTAGAAGTCTCTTGACAGCTGAAATGAGACTTGGATCAAAAAGCACTTGTGTCATCACAGATATGGGATGGCTCCTTGTGATACTTAAGGGAATAAGAGAGGGTTGTTTCAAAAGGAAGGAGAGCTATCTAATATGTGGCTAATATTGTGGTTAATGTCATCTTAACTAAAGTCATAATATAATTCCTGAATCCAATTATCACCAACCACCTAAAGGAGAAGGCAGACAATATTGGTTTCTGTGTCTGAGTGTCTGTTTGTTACCAAGATATCTCATGAACCACTGGACAGATTTTGATGAAACTTGCCAAAGGTTATTATTGGATGTGCATTTACCAAAGTTTAACGTTTGAAGTCAACCTGTTTGAACATGTGCACCACAGCCGAGTGACATTAAAAACACAAAAATACCTATAATTCAATAAGTTTTTCAAACTTTGACCTAACTTATGGTGTGATAGTAGCTGTGACTAAACCCCAAAACATATTCTGAACAGATTTTGCAGGAACTCTGTTTAAAGTTTTGCCTTTAACTACCTTTAACTACTTGGAGACAACCTTGTTTGTCTGATAGCAAATTATTTCCTAAACCAGTGGACAGATTTCAATGAAACATTTAAGAAATAATCATTGACTCTACCTTTAGAACAGATTCAATTTTAAAGCAAACCCAATTCAAGATGGCCACCACAGCTAAATGAAATTAGTAAATACAAACATGGCTATTATTCACTCAATTTCACAAATTTCGTGCTAAAATTTAGTGTGTTATGTCTCACTCACATGTATTCTAAGTGCTACTCAATGCTTAAAACTTTAGCGTTATTTTTTGGAGTCAGTCTTTTTTTTGTCTGTTAGCAAAATATCTCATGAACTACAAAGGTGACTTTGTACATTTTGTACCTAAATCAGTAAATGTATATTGACTGTCTGAAATGTTAGTATGAGACAAGTGAGAAGTGAGAGTATTCTATATTTTGTCAAAAGAATGCTTTTTGTTTTTTAAAATGGATACTTGTTCTGCTGAATGATAAAATATCCAATACTTTTGAAATATTTGGCTAAATGTAGACAAACTGTTCTTGTATACGTGTATCATTTGCTTTTGTCAACAGAGAAAAATTCAATATATTCAAGTTTGCCAGTTTAGCAGGCAGACAAGCCCAAGTTAAAAAATAAATAAATAAAAATACAACAAAACACCACAATGGATGACAGATGGGTTTGTGTGTTCGGGAACAAGAGCTGTTTTTCTTTTCAAATAGCTTACTTTCATTGTTCATTTGAAAGAGGTTGATTTTGGTATCATCGGTTTTGTTTTTCATCAAGTCAGAGCTTTGAGCAAAATCTTTTAAATACTAGTGAGCAAAATTTGACAGAACTTAGTTGAGAGGTGAAACATAGAGAAGAAGAAAAAAAAGTCCATCACATTAAGTTGCAGATCATGTCCTTTTCTTTAAAAGCGCAAAATAAGGCAAAGGTCTTGAAGGAGGGTATGTTCTTCAATTGCCCATCACCTCTTGTACATCTTTAAAAGTGAAGGACTGAGTTTTCTGTGTTTTTGGGAATTATCTGTTATTCTGCAGTGAAACACTTAAGGTTATGGTTACAAAGTCATCTGTTTAGTTTCAGAGGGTTGTGGACTTGTTGTGCAGGAAGGACATTTTTTTACCCTGCTAATGGTTTTACACAAAGACAGGACTTCAATGATTCAAAATAAATTTAAACTATGTAGTTTTTTAAATTATTATCATTAGATCATGAGCAGGTCACCAGTTCATAACAGAGCCAACACAGGAAGGCTTAAATCAAACAATTACACCCAAATACTTCTAAGGTCAATTTAGAATTGCCAGTACCCCATAATATGCATGTTTTGGGACTTTGGGAGGAACCTGAGGGGTACACTACAAAGCAAGTTTAACAAAGCAGAAATTTCTTCACTTAGTCTGGCTTGACAAAGCCTAAAACTCTACTAAAAATTGAAGGTAGAACGATGATGGTTCTGATGCTTTATGGTAGCTCAGATTTTCTGCTTTAGTCTCTGAACACCTCTCAGGAAAAATGTAGCAAAAAGCTATCTAAAAAGTACAAAAAGGCTGGTTGAAAGCATCAAACGGCTTCCTAGAAGCTAAAAGCAGCAAAACACTAGCTAAAAGCATTAAAGATTAGGTAAAAGCTAAAAGTAGCAAAAAAGTAGGGAAAACAGTTAAACAGCTAAATCTACTTAAAAGCCAAAAGTAGCCACAGGCTAGCTTAAAAAAGCAGCAAAAGAAGACAAATGTATGCTGAAGCAGATTTCAAAGAGAAAGAAAAGAGGAAATTAAGATTGCAACGTATTGCAATGTGGAAAATATTTGGAAATAAAGTTTAAATATCTTGAAAAGTTTAAAAGGTACAAAAACCAAAAGCCATGTCATGACTGAGCTAAATGTTTCATATATGGCTATGAATGGCTAAAATAGCACCTACCTGCCTTGGTGTACATGACCTGCTAATGCAGACCCACTAACATGGGTGGTTTGGTTTTCTGTCCTTGCTTCTGGAAAACTTAGTCTTATTTGTTTCTTTTTTGTTGTACCAAACCTTTACTGAACTGTGACCCTCATACTGAGGTACAGTATGTGTCAAACCTTGACTTGGGCATAATATTACATTCAGATTGTTTATTTTTCAGGTAAAGAGTTTATGGACGGTTTTTTGGGGGGGGGTTTACCAGGATTTTTTTGCCATATCCTGTTTTCAAAATGTTTTAACAATCAGTTTTCGTCTTGTGGATTGAAGATTATTACCAGTTTTAAAGCCTTGGTTTGACTTTATATGCTTTATTTGCTTATTTTTCTACTCCTCATACTGACAGACAACTAAGGCTCAACCTTAGCAGCAACTCTCAACCAACTTTGAGCCACATGAAAACACTGTTGTGCATAAACTGACATTGAAACCCAATTAGAGTGGAACCTTTGCCATTTGGGCATAATGTTTCTTACGTGCTGCTTCCAGTATTGATGCGAGCCTACTTAATTTGGCAGTTTAATGTAGAGCCCATTATTTTATTTCCTGCTTATTGTGTTTAATAAAAGTGTTGCCAGACTGGTCTGGACTTAACACACAACCAGAACGGTGTCTACTAAAACACATCCGCTCACCAATTAGGACTAAGAAATACCTCTAGCACTCTATTAAAAGCCGCCAAAAACTTCTGCAATAGATCAACCAAAGACTTTTTCACTTTGGCATTAACATATTTAACAAGCCAACCTTCGTGTCCCAGACCAGTGGATTTGTGGCCATTTCTCTGTGCTGATTAAATGTGCTGTTCCAAGGTAAAATACAGCCTAGGTGAAAAGAAGAGGAGAAAGTCAGGGAGGCTAGGTTCACGCTGCATGTGTTCGACATCTTAATTGCATCAATGATTATTCCGCTACATTCCGCTTTCCCTGCTCATATTTATAGTTGTGTCCAATTTTCATTATGCTCTTCATTAGCGGGCATAAATAACCTGTGTAAATGTGACGGCATGCCACAACACACCCCATAACACTGCCAAGTGATATCCATCTTGTCCCCCACTGATCCAACATTACCTGGCTGAATTATGTCTATTAGCTTCACGTGGGCCCCTCCCACTCCATCAGGACAGCAGTCGACAGATGACAGCATTAACTTTTAAGGCTTTATAGCGTCTTCCTTAACCAACACATACCATTAATCCACTTAATGGCCATCGTGACCCCTTTCATCGCGTTTCATAAAATAAAAATATGAATAAAGCCCATTAAAGTCTCTATTGTGGAGAGCCTCAAAGATAAATCAGAGTGGTTCTATTAGAAGGATTGCTTCTGTCACAAATCAGGTTAGCGGCAGTAAATCGCCAGCTCTGTTTGTTACATAAAAGTTCTTTTTTGCTCATTTATTGCTCAGCGCTAGAAACTTTAACTGTAAACATGTTCTGAGTCAGTTTATTTTCTTGTTTTGTAAAGTGAATATGTCTTATTAATATATAACCTTGTCTTTGAATAAGTTCTATCTCTTTCAATATGGGAACTTTTAGGAGTTTTTTTCAGATACGTGTTTGCTCATTTTTACACTTGCAGCAGTGGAAGGTGTCTACAGACTCTTAGCATTCCAAGATGCATTGCTTTTATTCCTTCTGTTTTCTTGATTAATACAACTGGAAAAATAACTTCATGTGCAATTTTTGTGACGGCATTTTATCAAACTACACCACTCACAGAATAAAGTGGGACCACAAGGACAAATGGTAAATGTGTTTGTCTACTGTAGCTCGAATGGGGGGAAAAGACAACAACAAAAAAAGGACAAAAAAAGCAAAAGCCTAGCATTTCTTAAAGGAACACATAATGTATCACTCGCTGCATTGCATACCAGAGTTTTAAACTAAGCTTATATTATGATGAGAGAGGAGGGAGTTACAGCTGTTTTGGTGAAACCTTATAATAACGTTATACTTGATCACAAGCAAAGTGTGAGATTTCAGAAGATGTGTTGGTGCTAAAAATGTGTGTTGGGGATGATTCCCAGCTATTACCACATCAGATTTTAGCTCTGGATCTGTTAATTTGATGAAGGTATAACAATTTTTGAGTTAACTAGTGTTGATTAGCTGCTGCAGCCATATTGAATTGGGGTGACTCCCAAAGTAAATGAGTTGTAGATGCCTACCCAATGATTACTTTCTGATAGATTTAGTAATGTCTGTCAAGTGGTTCATGGAATATGTTGCTAAAAGACAGACAGGGCTGATTTCAGTAGTTTATGTCAAAGTTTCAAAAAACAGATCTGTGTGATTGGTTAGAACTCAGGATGTCAGTTGAAGATGAATCTCAGCTACTACCACACCAAATTTTAGCTCAAAAACTGTACAGTTGGGTCAGATAAAGTAATTTTAATGTTTGCTTTGCTGAGGCAGTCATCTTAAGTTGGACTGATTCAAAAAGATGTGCATGTACATTCAGTGTTTACTTTCTGTGGGGAGTGTTGACTATTCTACACCTTATTTACATTATTATTGTTATTTTATCTTCTTAGATCCTTATATACTGTTTATTTATACTCTTATATTTATTGCATTTTCTTTTGGGTGTAACTGGGACCTTGAGAACATAATTTTGTTCCACCTCATGAACCACATGTGATGCGAATAAATAAAAGTCTCCTTGATTCCTTGATATTCAAAGAAAAATCAAAGACTTTCTGATAAAAAATTGAAAAGTGTTTTGCTTAAAATTCTGAGAACATATGAAATAGGAAGAAAACTGAGGAGCCGTTTATGTTCTTTGCACCTTGAAAATTACTGGTAGTTGTCAGTCAAAGTAGCTGTGTGAAACCACTGAGCACTGTTTATCACATCATTTGTGTGTTCATAAGTCTTTGTGTACATTAAAGAACTTATTCTGGAGGATGCTGCTGTTTGCACAGGCTCATGATGTTGTGTCTGTGCAACACAGGATGGTACAGTTTTTGCTCTCATTTCAGGCTGTGGAGTTTAAAACTTCTACTTCTACAAAACCATGAACTATTGACCATTTTGTCAGCATCCTATCAAATGCAATGCAGAGTTGAAAAGAAAGCCCTTTTAACCTCATCCAAAAGCAAAACTGCCAAACTCCATTAACCATGTCTATGTTTTGTTATATTAAAGAAGATGCCGAATCTACATTCAGGTTGAGTCCCATCTCAAGGCAACTATCTTCCAAGTGAGGTCAAAGGCCGAGCACACAGTATCCAAGGTGCTCTTGTGTGTACTGTGAACAAATGGTGCAAATGAGAAGCTCGGGTTCATATACTGCTGAATTATGGAGCAACATTTGTCTGAAAAAAGGAAAATTAGGTATGCTAGCAACGTTTCAACAAAACACCCGAGAGTCTTCTGTTTTCACCTTTATCCTCTCCCTCCCTACTTTTCGTTTCCTAAAATTCTTCCTAGTGATGACTCAAAGGAGACCTCTGCTTTCACTTCAAAGAATTATCTCCTTCTTTTTTTTTTTCCTCCCCTAACAGCGGGCAAAAACCTACTTCCATTAATGGGTAACAACCCTTCTGATTGAACGTCACATGTAATTTGTTGTTTGGGCAGGATGAAGCAGTTTGTTGGAGGAGTAATGATACATGGAATTATGCTCAACAAAAACATTATCACTGGCTGTGGTGCAAAGGCATTTCAGTAAATTCTCAATTTGAAGATCTAACATTGCCCTTGAGTTGTTATAGACGCAGTCGGGGGCATGTAGAAGATTGAATTACTGATATTATAAAAGAAAAAGATAAAATATTTTGCTTTTTTTTAAAAAGAGATCATTTCCCTCCTAAAAAGACCAGCAATCATGTGATTGCCTGTGTGTGTGTTAGATTGTCTGTCTGTCTGTTAGTAAAATATTTCATAAACAAATGGACAGATTTTAATGAAACTCTCAGAAATCTTCGAATGCATATTTAAAACTGACTAACATTTGGAATCAATTTGATCCAAGATGGCCACCACAGCTAACTGATCTAAACGAAAACACAAAAATGACTACATCAGTCAATTTTACAAATACTGAGCTACAGTTTGACGTGCTAGTAGCTGAGTCATCCCCAACACATACTCAGAGTTCTAACAGATTAAGACCTTTGTTTAATATTTTGGGTTGCAAGGTGGAGTCAACCTCATTTAAGATGGCAGCCCCAGCAAATCGACATAAAAATGGCCATAATGTTACTAGTAGCTGACAGTCATTCCCAACACATACTCTGTGCTAAAAAAGCCAGTATGTCTATAGGCTGTCTCAAACTTCTATCAGCTAAATTAGTTGACAAGAGTTGTATTTTGCCGTGTATTATGATAGAAAACATTTGGGTTTACAGCCCAAATGTTCAGGTCTAACCTTGTCAATGATAACTAGTGGTGAGAATCTTTAGGCATCAGACGGTTTGATTCAGTTACAATTAAGAGGGCTGTGATGTGATTCTAAAACAATTATCGATGCATCCATTATCACACTTCACTTAAATTCCTGAGCATAGAT
The DNA here is from genome assembly GCF_001649575.2 of Kryptolebias marmoratus. Lineage (NCBI taxonomy): Eukaryota > Metazoa > Chordata > Actinopteri > Cyprinodontiformes > Rivulidae > Kryptolebias > Kryptolebias marmoratus. Next base: position 10,912,639 of record NC_051438.1, read on the forward strand.
TCCCTCAGACCTAAAAAAAAAAAAAAGGTTTTGCTCAGCACTGCAGCATAAAACAGTTTACATTCAAGCAAAACTTTGGCAACTAAATAAACAAAACAAAGGAGTCAAAATGCTGAGTACAGTGACATAAGATTATGTGGCAATGGATGACCATGCATCATATGTTAGAGCTATCTCACCCACTTTTCTCAGTGTTTCCACAAATTTGTTTTTGGTCTCGTTAAAGTGTGGGAATCAGGAGTGGCTGGCATACAGGGTCTAAGCCCTCTATAATGTTTACCATAAAGATTCAAAAGAGGGAAAACTTACTGTCAAACAATGTTTAAACAATTGTTTTACATTTTGGTAAAGTCTAAAACAGCATCAGCACCAAACAGTCACAAGAAAAACAGAATCCTTCTTAATGGGCTAATTTTTTTACAGCCCAAAGAGAGCAACAGAAGAATACATTCATGCTTCTGGGATTGAGTGATAGACAGGCATTAGGCCACACACCCCTGTTTTGCTGCTCATTTGGGCCAATTTTCTTTAGCCCAAAGGACAAACCAGCAGCTAATACACATTTTCTTAAGGAATACTGCCTTTCATTGAGTCTGTATTTGTAGCAAGCTATGACAAAAAGATAAGTTTCAATGGGATCATCAAAAGATAAGATATTGAATTAAAAGGACATTACATCTGAAGACTCTCCCTCCAAACTCTTGAGCAAAAGTGTAAAAACTGATGCCCCTTTGCAGGTTTTCAGCAACACATCAAAGCTGATTCTTCTTGTTCTCAAGTTTTACATGAGCCAAGTGGATTTCAGCATGTACAGCCATGAAATATATTCCACAGCTCCTGCAGAAAGCGGACATGAACAGGTCCAGATAAATTTTCGGGTGTCGGATATACATCCACGTGCACAAGAAACTTGGAGAGTGTTTGGCATTCTGCTGCACACCTACTTTCACCTCTCTCCTGCTCACATCCCACGATGTAAGACAGAAAGGATTGAAAGAAGAAATAGAGCAGGAAGGAATGAAATGAACAACTCTGGCTTAGTAACATCAACTTAAACTCCATAACAGCACATAGAGAGTCTGGCAAAATAGCTCCTCTTCACTCTTCGAGTTGTCAACATGCATCTAATCCAGCGGTTTGGAGACTGTTACACAGAGTCAATATGCAATTTGAGGCAGGTTGATAGATAGCATTGGTGTGATTGATTTTGACCTTTTACTTGACAGTGCCTGCTGTACACATTCTCCACAAAATAATGAAAAGTGTTGGAATCCTTATATCTTTAGCTTCTGCTTCTTTTCTTCTCCTAAATAAGTGCTGCTTGTTAATCCTTCTCATATGTCTGGCTGTAGGTCTGCTCTTTCGACTTTATCTCTAGGAGCAGAGGGAGAGAAAAAACTCAGGGAGGTGATATCGGCCATATCGATTTGTGCAAACATGACACAAATACACACCCACGCGCACACATACATACACGCACATTTGTGATAGCACAGCTAAGCTACAGTGCTCAAGATTGAACTTCAGCTATCCCACACAGCTTCTACTTGTTGATTTGTAATCTAATTTAAAGGTTTTTGCCATAAATAAAAGGGTGTTAGAATTCCAGCATCCCCTCCCAACCCCCACCCTTCTTTTACTTTTTTTTTACCTTTTCCTCTAGGTGGAGCTGTGGGCTAGCTGCATCTCTGCTGGCAGCTTACTGTCTGTTTCAGTCGTCGCACCCAAGGCCCATGAGCTCATCATCTCCACAATACTAAAAATCTGTGCAGACCATCATCCAGCACCTAATTAAATTGTCCGATTGGTGACCATAGTGGCCTCTCTTGTACATTCCACTTTTGAACCTTTGAGCTTCTAGTTGTTACTAGTGATGTGACTAATGGCTCGTTTCTGGGAGCCCGCTCATTTGGCTCAACTCAACAAAGAGTCAGCTCTTTTGGCTCTCAAATGGCTCTTCATTTAGTACTACTTGTGAAGAGCCTTTTGGTAGCTGAAAAAGCCATTTTGGAGCTAACTTCTTCAGCTCCCAAACAGTTCTTTAAAGAGCCAGATCTCAATGGGCTGGCTCCAAACCGGCTCTCTGGGAGCCGGCTCAGAGCCATCGGACCCATCAATAATTCACTACTTCACTACTGAGTGGAGAAAAGGCTCTTGAAGATTTTCTATTTGATCATAGCCTTTTTATTTTCACTCTACAATCACCTATTTTCAGTTTTCTTAGAAAATGTCTAATTGTCTACATTCTGCAAGACAGTCAGATGACACTTGAGGTGGTTGGGATGCCTCCTGGACGCCTCCCTTTGGAGCTTTTTTTGGGCATGTCCCACTGGGAAGAGACTTCAGGGCAGACCCTGGACTTGCTGGAGGGATTATGTATCCTCTCTGGCCTGGGACTGCTTTGGAATCCCCCAGGAGGAGCTGGAAAGTGTCACTGGAGAAAGGGATGTTCAGGTTTCTCTCCTGGACCTGTTGCCTGCTCGACCTGACCACAGATAAGGTGTTGAAGACGGACAGATGGATGGATGGATGGAAGACGTTGCCCCTTTTCTATATATTCAGTTCCATTACAACCATTCTATCTTTGAGACGGCCTCTCTCCCATGTGCACACTACTTTTGTCAGATTTAGGCACCCATGCATGCATATGGTTTTCTTAAGTAAATCTTAATCATTAAAACAGTAGGCTTGTGCTCAAGCATGAGTTTCCATTCTCAGTTTTATACTATAAATACATGCAGAGACTCTCCTACTTTGTGAATAAGACATCCTTTTTTACTAAAATTAGGTCAAATCAAGTCGAGTCAAGTCAAGCTTTTTTGTCAATTTTGCTTTTGTACAAGACATGCAGAGAATTAAAATTATATTTCTCTCTCATCCACAGTGCATAAAAACCAGTTGGGGTAGAAAAAAAAGAACATCAGACAAGAGTTATGACATAAAAGTAACTAGACGTTGACAATGAAAGCAAGAGTACAATTAAATAATATAAATGGGAGATAGAGGCACTCAGTGTAATAGTTTAAGAGATGTGTTTTATTATTATTATTTTTAATGGTTTTTAATGTTGGATGACCACCAGAACAAACATTGCTAACAAGTAAAAAGTAACTGAAGTTGCAAGCTTTGATGTTTCAAAGGAAATGACCCTGCAGAGATAAAAAAAGAAAGAAACAAAAACAAAGGCAGTATAGTTTCAGGGCTAGAGTAAAAAGACCTGTGTTTTTGTGCAACAGATGAACACATAGCCTGCACATGTGGTGAAATAACTCTGATGGTCAGGAGAAGGACACAGATGGAGAATTTGGAAGCAAACATTATCTCTTGCAAAAAAAAAAAAAAAAAAAAACCTGAATGATTGCTGCAAAATTGCTCTCTTTTGAAATCAAATTAGCATGGTCTTCCAAAAACACCAGGGAAGCCATTCAGTCACTAAAGATGGCTGCAAATATAGTGCACACAATAACAAAAGAGTATACTGTGAAAGCAAATTATGAGAAACTAAATTTGAAAATGTTAGTGCCAAACTTCTCGAATCAGTTATGTTTTTGTTGTTATTCTTTCATAGTGGAATGGAACAACTGTGTTTGGGAATAATATTATCTTCACTCCCTTCCTCTCTGTTCACAACTTTTCATATTACAGCATTTTTCTCCACTACCTGTGAATAATGTTTTGCAGCTTCACTGATAACTTGGAGGAGAAAATTGAGCACATATTTGAAGTTAAATATTAGCTCTACCCTTAAGTTATTTTCATAAGACTGTTACTTAACCTTAGACACTGTTTGTGAACAATGTGTGTCTGTCTCTTATTGGCTGTTTTAACTAGACTCAGCCCTGTAGGTTAAACTGTTCAAAATGAGAGTGTCACATGTCATCTCAGCACTTCCTGTTCATGCCAACAAAAGTTAAAAAAAAAACACATCTTTGAGGCTCTTCCTGAGGAGCTGGATGTAGAAACATCTCTCCATCCTCAGCCCTTCCTACAGTCTGATAACCAGTTTCCACTGGTTGTCCTTTTCTGTGACAGAAATAACTGAGTATTCTTATATTTTGCGAGTTGTAACAACAAACCTGTAACTGTGTTGTACGAGTTTGAGCTACAGTGAATCAGCGACCAGTCCTGTTCAATTTGTTGAACTGAATTTTGAGATCTGAGGACATAAAAGTATTTTCTGAGACAGCTACAATCATTCTGCTGGTCTAAGGGACTACTGGACACAGGCCAGCCACAACTGCTAAGGACATTGGACTGGAAGCTGGCCTAATGATTTGTGTGCAGCTGTGATTCCCAGGAGGTCCGCATCACACTATCATCAAAGGTTCCAAAGACAAACTTCAACATTCACCAACTGGACCATGGATACTAATTGCGTTCAATAGTGAAAAATCTTTGCTTTATTGCTTCATTCATAATGCTTTGTGTTCATAACAACATAAATTTATCATTATTCTGGGGTTGGTAAATATCTTATTAGTTATTAGACTTATTAGTCTGACCGCACTTCTTTATTTTAATATTTTTAAACTAAAAATAGTTAGCATCTTTCCTCTCATCCAATCTGATGTTTAAACAGGAAGTTTATAATTCATATTATGGTATCCAGACGTCATTTAATGATTCCATCAATTTAAACACCTTTTTGCCATAAATTTTACTGAAATCATTCATTCATAACTCATCCTTTGATTTGTACATAACATCATATTTGTTAATAAACCCTTTTATACTTACAGTTGTCTTCCAGTTTCTTAAATATGGTTTCAGGACCTTCAACTGGCAAAATAAACCCCAAAGTGGCAACATAAACTCAGCTAAGGCTAACTTCCTATATTATTCTTGTTACTGTGCGCTCCTTTGTTTATTGTTACACTTTTGTTCAATCTTTTACTTTCCCACTTTATATCAGGCTAAAACTACTCTAAACTATGTAGCATCTAAGACTCAAGGTTGGCACATTATCATCACTCAATTCAACCATTATTGTTTTTCTTACATTTTTTAGCGCCATGTACATTATCAAGCATTATCTTTTACCTTTTGTAAGTTGTCTTTAAAATGTGCCGTTAACCTCCAAAGGTAAGGACACAGGTGCAAAACATGTAAAGTTGTTTTTTGAGCTCACAGAGAAAAAACAGAAAACTGATGACTTATATTTGACATATTTTCAGGAATCATGGCTAGAAAGGTAAATGGAGGATTTATTGGTTAATTAGTGGCAAATTGGTGCTAATCGAACAAATAAATTGTATAATTGTGACTAATTGTAGGATTACAGGTTCTAGATGACATCTTTCTCAGGAAATGCGTTGATTATTTTAGCATGACAGCAAAAAAAAAAAAAAAAGAAAATATAGATAACCTTCAAAACTCTATTTGATAGAGAACAGAATTTGTTTTTTAATATGGATTCCTCCCTTCCTACTCTTGTCCAATAAAATTATATTTGAATGAATCAAGGCTGAAATATTCTGTAAGATGTGGAGGATAAATTCAGTCCCACAGCCTGAGGAGACAACATTTATTTTGTTCCATTGTATCCAGTTTTGTTCATCTAATTGGTCTGATTTATACTGCACATTGGCTTTTATTTAAACCAGCAAATGTTATCCATGTAGATTATATTTTTCCTTTCATGTTAGAAAATGTGTAAATAACAAAAACTTTTTTTTTAGTTTTTTTTATTGACATGTTATGTCTTACATTGTGAAAGCAGAAAGCGCTGATGACAGTGTCACACATTTCTCTAATTGTCTAATCCGATTTTATGGCACATTTTAAGGATTACAATAATCTAAGAACGGTATCTCGCCAGGCTGCAACTTGCTGAATAACAACATTTGCAAGGGAGTCTCCAGAATATCTTGTGACTTTTAAGGTGGTTCTCAATTTCTTCACAAGTCCCAGCCAGTGCAGACCTGCCGCTTGAATTTTGAACACATTCAGAAAAGTTGTGAAACTAAATTGCTCTCAAAATAGCCTCAGAGTTGTTGCACGGACATCTTGAACATATCTGAATTTTGTTGGGGCATCTCCAACCCAACTCAAGAGAGCTAGAGCTGTGCACTGGAGCTCTCCTCTGACAGACAATGTGTTCAGTTCTAAAAACCACAGCAACGATTATTAATAATTATTTTAAAAAACTGGTCCAAATCTGCCCAGCTTCATTTCAAAAGTGTACTCTAGAAGAACTGTCGGAGCACTGCTCAAGGTGCATATGTAGTGTGGGTAGAAATGGGCAACAGAATAATGCAAGAATACAGTTTTGCAAGCTGTGCACCCTAAAATAGGCCCTGATTTTCAAAAACTGGCAGCTCAATGCAATGTTGTGTCATCAGCTGGTCTCCAATAGTCTCCAGTGAAAAACTATTTTAAGTTACCCTAAACAGACATGGAAGAAAAAGAAGATAATGTGGAAGGGGCAGAAAAAAGGGAAAGCTTTTTGCCAGTGTCTTCAAACTGGACATATGAACATCAGTCAAATTTCGTACAGTCGAAGCGGATGCTAAGACTCTGTACTCAGCAAAACTCATAGATCAGGCACGTTGCAGTACAAAAGTTATTTAAGGTGTTTCAACTCTATTCGGTTTACGCTACGTTTCAGACTTTCAGTATCACCCGCTGCCATGAAAAGCAAGTGGGGGTGGCTCTGCAGGAGGGGCCAGCAAATTTATAGGCCCCCATGGGTGCCTCCTTGGCGGTGCCCCTGTGTTGGAGTCCCATTCAAAGCTCCTAATATCAAGCACTTTGCATTTCTAACTGAGCTGAACAACAACGCTATTTCATAAGCACCACAGCAATATAAGGCTGCGTAAAACATGTCTTCAGTGTATTCAACGCCACAATTTGTATTGAGAGTCGTATGTTGCTCCCCCATTTTATAACATAATCAGGCAGCTGTGCATGCAGCCTCCCACAGATTTCGACGCTTTGTCTTAAGACAGGCACAGCTTTAAAACAGATTTAAATGTTGTCAACATCAACAAGATAAAGACTGCAGCATGTCAGCCCCAGTGCCACGTTTTGGTGAGAAATGGAAGAGCTCAAGCACATTTCAAGCTTTATACCACTTCCTAATGGCGCATTGAAGGTTAACTTGAAAGAGTCGCAGCATCCTTTGCCCTTCAGATGTGGTGAGAGAAGAAAAAAAAACCTTTAGAGAGAAAGCAAGTAGCTCTCATATCAATCAATCAGGCTTAAAAAGTCGGAAAATGCCACTTCTAAATGAAATTCTCTTGTCTTGGACTGAGCTGCAGCTTGAAAAGGCTGGTCACATGAGGGTTTAAAAGGAAATCTATTTTCTGGGCTGAAAATCAAACTGGCTATCATTCTGTCCTCCTCACCTCTCTCTTGGGAACGTGTCAGATATATAACACTCAGTCATTTTCTCAGCTGTCAAACCGAGCTCTGCTCCCCTTACCCATGCAGTCAGCTTCAGATTCCAATCTGCCCAAATGCCTCTGTGTGCTCTGTCAAGTACAGTTTTCAAAAAAGAGGGGGGAAAAAAAGCGTGTTTGGAATCCTAAGGAGATTCCTTCTTTTATTATTCATTATTAATGTGAATGTGTGCATTGAAGAGTGTATGTGTGTGTGTGTGTGTGTGTGTGTGTGTGTGTGTGTGTGTGTGTGTGTGTGTGTGTGTGTGTGTGCGCGCGCTCTCTGCGAGGGTCTGGATCGGGGTGGCGGAGCAAAGTAGGTCACGACAGAGGTTAGTGCTGCATTAGTGACTGTCACTGCCAGGACAGGGGGAGTGCAGACACCGGGGCAGCCCACTCCCTTTCACTCACAGACACACACACATCCACACTTAATTTTTTATTTTTTTAAATCCAAGACGCTCTGTCATGGATCTGAGCCAGCAGGCCATGACACACAAGGGAGTGCTGGAACAGGAGGACATGTCCAGTCTGTCTCTTTGTGTTCATATGCACAGATGCATGGCATTGTGTTTCTATAAGACAGGAGCGACCCGACCTGCCAGATTTCAAACTGTTCGCCCTTGCCAAAACGATTCACATGAAAAAAAAATAGATCCCCAACTTTTTTTTTTTTTTTTTCTAGAACACTTCTTTGATGTTTTCTCTTTTTACAGCCTGGGATAATTTTTGATAGCAGTCATTCAATATGCAAAGATCCTCTCCTTCTGAGTGCAGATGAGTCTTCGTGAAGCCTTTTTGTATCAGCATCCGCTTCTCAGCGCTGACTTATGGAAATCAGTCTCATTACTCCTGCCTCCTTACGGTTCAAGCTCTCACATAAAAACATAATGATCCAAGCTGTTTCTGTTGTCTGCAGCGTCAGTCAACGATTTTTCTCTCTTTTTTTTTTTTGATGTGCTAAGTCTTTTCAGTTTCTATCCTCTGAAAGTCTGGGATAATTATGAGAGCAAAAAAAAAAAAAGACCCACTATCAGAGCAGATTAACAACATCTCACCAGGCTGAACTCCGCACTCGCTTTCATCTCCTCAAATGCAGCAGAAGAGAAGGGGAGTTACGCAACTCTCACCTCGGGGACCCATCTGACTTTCCACCCAACTCCTGTCTGTCTTGGCACGTCTGCGGCGACTGTGAGTTCTGTGCTATTTGATGTGAGTGTTTGAAGCAGCCGTGTGACCGGGGCTGAAGGGATCTGCCTGTTGTTTGCAGCTTTTCCCTGTTCCCCCCCCCTTTACAGGAGGGGGGTTTCAAAGCAAGGCAGAGTTGGGCCTTTTCTGCTTCTGCATTTAACATCTTCTCAAATCACACGGTCAAGGTGCTGGGCAGCTTCCATCCCAACCTTTACTTTTATCATTTCTCAAAGGATCCTGTGTCATTAGCTCGATTTAAAAGACCTGACTGACTCCCACTGTCATTTAGCTAGAACACACACCCTCACCCACATAAACTGCTTCAAAAAACCTTCTGCAGTGTCCAAAAGTTGCTTGAACACACATGTGGTTCAGTGTGAAGTTCAGAATGTGTTTAAAAAATATTACATTGTGGCGCCTTGGAAAATTAATGCAAAATGTATTTATTTATTGGCAAATAAGGCTTGTTGCTTTAAGTTCAAGAGAAAAGTGTAGGCTCATTAAAAACAAGCAACAGAAAAAAAATCTGAACACTATGGAGTTTTAAAACAACAATAATAACTAGAAAGCTGATAGATGAATGACTGCTGAAATTTGCTGAAGATGCTGAAACTGAGTTCTTGAAGCGAAAAGAAGCAGAATAATGGCTAAATGCTAAAAGGAGCAACACACAAGCCAAAAGCTAAAAGTACTAGAAGACTTGCTAAAAGTATCAACAGGCTATCTAGAAGGTAAAAATATGTGTATGTGTAATATCATGTGCAGTTGAAATATTTTTGGTGAAAAGGCAGCGTAACGGGCAATCTTAGCTCCTGTGAAATGTGTCTGCATTAACTGTGTAGCAGTTGCATTATCCCTTAAAATAATTTAAACTGTTTTAGCTTCTTCAAAATGTGTAAACTCCTTATTGTTATGAAGCTAACTCAGAAAACGGAACAAGAATTTAAATGAACATGTACTGGAACTGTATTTGCATAAGTGGCCACAAAAACACCCTCTTATTTATTCTAATCTAAAATAGCAAAAGTTAAATGTAACAAAAGCTAAAAGCAGCAAAAACACTAAAAGTAGAATAAGAAGACAAACCAGCAAGCATGCTGAAGCAAGTTTTAGAGAACAATATGTTGTGTCTGAATGTGTTTTTTAGGTAAAAGATTTGTAAATTTTATATATATATATACTGTATGTCGGTCAGGGGACCACAGTAACTGAAAGCCAACAGCTCAGCATCAACCATTCAGCAGTTTTAATTTAAATTCACTCATTGGGTTTGGCACAGTATTACAGATGTTAGAGCTGTCACCTAACAGCTGGAAGGTCACAGATTCACCTCCCGACCTGGATCCTTTCTGAGTGGAGTTTGCATGTTCTCCATGTGCTCACGTGGGTTTACCCCGGGCACTCTGGTTTCCTCCCACAGACCAAAAACATGCATGTTAGGTTCAGTGGGAACTCTAAAATTGTCCCTCTGTGTGAGTGAGAGCGTGAATGGTTGTTTGTTTCGTTTGTCTCTATGTGGCCCTGTGATGGACTTACGACCTGTCCTGGGTGTCCCCTGCCTGTGACACACTGTCTGCTAGAGATAGGCACCACCTCCTTGTGACCTGGAAAGGAGTGGCAGGTAAAGAAAACGGAGGGATGAATGGATGGATGGATGAGTCACATAAAAAATATATAATGCCCTCGTGTTCTATTTAAAAATGAAATAACATTCAATTATAGTGTCTGTCTTTTACTGTCTCTATGATCCATGTTCAGGTACTGCTGTCATTAACCTGCATTCTTCTTCCCACAGAAACTCCACCTGGATCAATCCTTCTGTGTTTGTCTGTCCTTAACTTCCGTCTAACGCTGCCTATTTTATTAGAATAAAAAGTTCTGCTGAGAAAACCTCCAGCCTGGCATTCCCATAGATTTAACTTTAACACTTGCCACCTCCCTAAACATTATAGCCGACTAGTTATAGCGTCATTTCAGAGAGCATGTGCTGCCTCTTGTAAATTGAGCAGGACCAGCAAGTTTTTGAAAACCGCACCAAAACGCCCCCTGGTGGATATTTTTGTTACGTTGTTTAGTGACGGTAAAGAAAAAAAAAAAAAGATATTAGATCCAAGATGGCGGAACGCAACACCGAACAGCTCGTGGAATAGCTGATTATAGCTTTATTTGTTGTGTTTCAGACAAGATTTGTTCGTAAGTATTGCTTAATGGTGAAAATAATAACTGTCTCTTTGTTTTATGTGACGGTTGTGTAAATAATTTGTATGGTGAAGTCATTTAGGAAATGTTTATTTTTATCTTAGCT
>NC_051438.1:10934285-10975210 GCF_001649575.2 Kryptolebias marmoratus
ATTAGATCCAAGATGGCGGAACGCAACACCGAACAGCTCGTGGAATAGCTGATTATAGCTTTATTTGTTGTGTTTCAGACAAGATTTGTTCGTAAGTATTGCTTAATGGTGAAAATAATAACTGTCTCTTTGTTTTATGTGACGGTTGTGTAAATAATTTGTATGGTGAAGTCATTTAGGAAATGTTTTTTTTATCTTAGCTTGCAGCAAGAATGGCTAATTTGCAATGTTCGTTAGCTAATACTAAGCCTTGTATGTTGCAGTTTACGATGGTCAAAGCGATGGCAGTGGTCAGAGGCCACTCTTCAATAAACAAGTAAAAAGACAGAAGTTTGGTTATTGGAGCGTCGTTGTCTGGCTGTCTAGCGGCTGAAAAAATCAGAAACTCAGGGCGAGGACAGCACAGAGCAACAGCACTTTCCTACAGCAGCAGAAAAGAAGCAGACCCCATAAAAATGTATAAACGTCTTAGAAATGCCTTATAAAACCCAGGTCTGATGTGCTCAATGGTTCTTCTTTGTTCTTGCTTTTTCTTCCCGGTCTTTGGACAGATATGCTGATAGTTATGAAGATGTAGATGATTAACTTTCATTGCTAATATTGTATTATTGTCAGAAGTTAAAAACAGTTGCTTTTAAGGACTTTAAGGATGCTTTTAAGGCAAGCTTTTCCAAAAGCTAAATTGGTCTCTATCCAAAATCGAATTAGAAGCTCGATTCCTCTTTCATGGTGAAGCGTCTCCTAAAAAAGGTTCGACCTTTTCACTTCAGTTGCCATGTGAAATGCCAAAGACAGCCGTGTGGTAGGAAATAAATATCTTTTAAAAGGGGCAATTAGAACATTTATGATAAAAAAGAAAACAGTGGTATTTATAAATCAGTTTTCTGTTTGAGAAACAAAAGGAGACAGATGGGTAAGAAAAGAACAGTATGTTAAAGTAAAAGCCAGATCAACTCTTAAAGAGATGATATGTTATAGTGATGGCTTATTAAAAACATCAAAAATGCCTGTTTCATGTCATTTGTTCCTACTTTTAAAACAGCAAGTCAGAAAGCATCTGGTCTGCCCTTGGTCCGGCACAGAAGGAATGAGAGACAGTTCTCGATTTGCTAAACTTCTTATGTAATCTGTTTCTGATACCTTTGACTAAACATGCTTAAGGTCACAAACCGGACTTCACCAGACTTGGATAAACTGAAGTACTACGAGCTCTAATACAGTCGCGGTCATAAGGTGAAATTGAGCGTCCCTCTAAGGATGTCTGAGTTTAGCCTTCAGGATGCCGTTCAGTCTGCTCTGCCCAGCGTGCTGACAGAACCCGGCTGATGTAGTTTTGGGCTCAGGGTTAAATGCCTTCCGGACATCTTACAGGCGAGGTGTTAAGGATGTGAGCCACAGGGAAAATCCATGACTCCCCTACGACAGAATATAGCTATGATCTTTTTTATGCCAAAGGCCTGTGATGTTTTTTTGCCTGTGTGTGTTTGTCTGTCTGTCAGGAAACTATCCCATGAGCCACTGGATGTATTTTAATGAATCTCTCAGCAAGTAACCGCTGGATGTATTTTTTTTACAACTGATTAACTTTTGGAGTGATTTTAATTCAATATGGCTGCCACAGCTAGTTGACCTTTTTAAACACAATGACTATAATTCAGTCATTTTTACAGATACTGTGCTAAAATTTAATGTGGTAGTAGCTGAGAGTTATTCACACCACACAGTCCAGGTGCGAGTAGATCACATGCGGTCTAGTGATAGATACTGAATGGGATTGTGCATAACGTTATTTTCAAGATTTCACCAAAATGGCTAAAGTTATTCAACATATTATGATCTTAGTTTAAAATCTGACATGACATGAAATGTTAAAGAAAAGAGTTTTCTTTGTGATCCTCTTCAGCCTAAAAAACTAGAATCTACCCTTTAATAAAGGGAAAAGATCATTCTATCTCATAATTGTTTGTGGACATATTTTGTTTATGAAATTACCCATGTGTGTACACACTAAAAACTGCTGGGTTAAAAACAATCCAAGTGCTGTTGGGTTAAATTTAGACCAGACCAACAGCAGGTAGTTTTACCTTAGCAGGGTTGGGTTATCAGTTTGTTTTCTACCCAAAAATTGGGTTAAAATGACTCATCTGATAAATTGAAGCTACTAAAAAGTTTAGTTTAAATCTGGGTTACTGGATATTTACAACTTGAGTTGGTTCTAGCTAGCAGGCGCTAACAACCTGCCAGGTACAACCAGCCTCAGCTAGCTATCCCCAACTAATGTTTTTTTTTTCTTTAGGATACTAAACTCACTGTCTGGTGCATACTAAAGTTATCAACACAGCCACCCAGATTAAACCTTTTCTTCCAAGTTAGTTTTGACCATCTGACCTTTACTTACTACATCCTGAAGCAGAGGTTTAGTCAGGTCGGATTTGATCTACTTCTGGCTTAAAATGGTCGACTGGGAAGAAGTGACGTCTCTGAGCCAACCATTGGGCCGAACCAGTTCAACCTATGACCCAACAGCAACTGAGTTATTCATTTAACCCGGCGGTTTTTAGTGTGTGTAAATGAAACATGTTAAATAACTGAATTGAGAATTGCGTTAATGCTTTGGGTCATTTTCTTTTATTTGTTTGAATCACTGGCCCTTATAATGAAGTAATGTCAAACATTTTATTTTTGTACATTATTTTCCTAAAGCTTTTGTGATAAAATGTAATAAGAACATATTAGTCAGAGTACTTTGTACTCATTTGTTAAATATACTGTATCTGAACAACTGCTGCAGACCCACATTACTTAATAAACTTTTTGCCTGTCTGTGTGTGTTTTCCTCATATCTCATGAACTACTACCTTTGTGCCCACCTCCATCCCCCAAAAGAGTTCAGGGATGGAGAGCTTGGACAGTCAGCAGAAAGTAGATGGATAGAAAGCTGTCAAACAGTTGTATTTAGAGTAAACCTACATGAATGACCTCGATTAGAGAACATCTGTTTTGAAGATACATGTTCAGCCAAATAGTAGGTTAAACAAATTCACGTTTGTGCCGTCGTGACTCATTAAAGCACAAAAGATTCAACCAAATGGAAAGTCGTGAAACGTCAGCATAGAGAACATGATTCTGACAACAGTTTTGTTAAATGTGGGCCGAAGGGAATAGCTGTTACTTACACGAACCACCCTCAGTGCATCGTGACACCAGATGGTTGAGCCGGGACCTGAGGGGAGCCGTTACCAAACCAAGCAGACGTGTTCTGCAGAAAGATGGACTCGGTTGTTTCAGGAGGCCAGACTTTCAAAAAGATTAGTTTTATTTTTTGCAACAATTATCACTTTGCACATCCCATAACAGGTAATTAGTCTTAGGTGGGCTAAAAGAAATGTATGTTCATAAGTTTTGTTTCTTTGTTTGTTTGGGGTCAACTATTTGCCTGCTAGGCTGAGATTTAAACTAAAAGCCTACCGTTCCTTTAAGGCAGGGGTGGGCAATCCTGTTGACCGTGGCAACAATCTTGAATCAAGATAACTCTGAAAGTTTACCAGCTGTAGATGTACATCCAGTAATTACCTTCTGAAGGTTTTACTAAACCCTTATCCAGTGCCTCGTGAGCTATTTTGCTAACAGACAGTGTTCTCTAAGATTCATTAGTTATCCTAAAAGTTCAATTAAATGTCTCAGGCAACGAGATAATGTAGCAGCACAGTGCTGCGCTGCAACGGCTGGGCTCAAAAAATTGACTCATCATTTGACAGAAAATTATACAGTGTGTCAACTTTCATCTAAATCTGGCTCACCCACTGAGAGATGCACTGAATTATCAAGAACAGCTGCTGCATGAAGGAAGACTTAAAAAAAAACCTGTGCAATCAAAAACTTTACTTTCTCTTCACAGTGTTTATAACGCATCTAGGCCAGGGCCTCCTCTAGAAAGTGTTCAAAGGGGTGGCCAGATGGGGTGGAGGGCACCAATAATTAATCTTGGGGAAGCTCACCAAAACCAAAAGCCTTAACAGAATTTCTGAAGTTTTATGATGCAGTTTTACAATGTAGCTTTTTAAAAAATATTGCAAAGTTGGGGAATTGCCTTCTGATATAGGCCCACTTTGTTTTTTTTTCTTCTGCTTTAGAGTTGATATTACTGCTTGAGAGCAGCACAGTCACTCCTCAACTCATTGAAGCTTGTCCTTTCCTCTCTTAAATTTACATTCATATCGGAAACTAGAATTCCTTGAAAAAAATGCATATAGCTTGCCAACATTTTACACAAAGACCTTGTGAGATGAGTTAGTGCTCAGAGTTGTGAATGACTCTGAGCTACTGCCGCACCAGATTTGAGCTTAATAATTACAATGATTTTGGTGTTTGCTAAGGCTGAGTGGCTGTGGTGGCCATCTTGAATCAGGTTGACTCTTAGACCAGTGAGCTGGGATTGATACCCTTCATTTTCTACAGAAACTCAATTACTTAAAAAGAAAAGCTGCCAATGACATATTTAGCTGTGGCAAAACAATTAAAAAAATAAAACAGTAGTCATAGTCATAAGTTATTTTCAAAAATAATATATTGATTAGCTTTTTGTTGAATGACTTATTAGCAATGTTTGTTTACGTCAATCAGCAATTGCGGGGGTCACGACTCTGCAGCTTTTATTTTGAGGGTCAAAAGGTTAAAGGTTTTGGAACCACTAATCTAGACCGTTTAAACAAAGTTTATCAAGGGGACTGTAACTTTCTTTGTGAGAGGAAGATACATTTGGAAATTACTAGGACAGCAACGGAATAAAATTTCATGATTTTTTTAAAAAACTGAACCAAACAGGAGCATAAATGAGGGAGAAAAGTAAAAGACCAAGAGTGGATCCTTGAGGGACCTCGCTAATGATGGGGTGACAGTCTGACAGAACATCTGTGATCTGTTAAAAAAGATTTAAGATTTAACCCATTTAAGAACCGTCCCTTTAATGCCACTGTAGTGTTCCAGTGAATATCAGTACAGTCTGCAATAATTTATTGTTTTCACGGTGACTTATTGCACAGAGGAAACGCTCTGGAAACACAATTAAATGAATTATTCTCCCGAGTTCTACAAGATAATGCTTAAGCGCACCGCTAGTGGTCAATGATAAGCTTAAAAGTGCCCTAATCTACACTGTGTGATCAGACTGTGACATATGGTGTTTGTAAGCCTTTAAACAGTGCCAGTCGGGCCGTTACGCAGCAGGGGTTAAAGTGGGTATCACTCTGGGTGGCTGCGCTCTTAACTTTATCCCAGAGCTGTTTGTCCGGAGTCATTTAAATGACGCGGTGTCCTCGCGTCGCAGATCAAGCATGCTTACAGGTCAGGGTGTTAATGAGAAGACCTTCGGCCTTCTGTTGAGACCGACAACGGCCAGGTGGAGGTGGAGAGTTAAAAAGTAGAGATGTTCTTTGTCCCTTGAAGCCCGCGGGCCCTTCTCATCCACAGCCACCAGCTGCTCTGCTGCCCCGAGAACACAGGTAAGCTGGCTTTTTCTGAATTCCCTCAAGATCTAGGCTGTTAAGATTTATACATACAATAAGCTGGAAAATTAAGTGTAGCATGGACAGGATCTATAACTCAGCCAGTCTACTGTGCCAAGGAGACTGGACTACAGCCAAGAGGGATAGAGGAGTGGCGGACCTGATAAAGTGCTCAGCCAATTTTTGTAATGCCTGGCACAGGTACATTGTTAAAGACACTCAAATTGATTCATTTTACATCCAATAATTTGCAGCATACTACAAGATGTCCACAAAAGGTTTATATAGTTTCTAAATGACTGCTAAATGTGGTTTTCACCTTGAAACAGGAGATGAACTTTAAACTGGCGAGGGGGTAAAAAGTTAATCAAAAGTGGGATTTAACTAACAATACAAACTGCTTCTCTGTCATTTATGACAAATCCTTTCCACTTACAGCCGCTGGAACTGCAAGAGCGAGACGGCGAAGAACTTGACTAACCTTGAGACACTGACTGTAATTTAGTAAATATATAAAAACATCAAAAAGTGGGGTGGACTTCATGCAAAAAGAAAGATCATTTTCAGGATTTCTGTAAACTATTTTGAAACCTACCACAAAAAAAAAATAGTGTCCCACAGAAAAAAACAAAATAAAGGTCGTTTTTTACTTCAAATTAATCCAGTTTCATCAGGAATGATATAAGACTTGAACTTTCATCGGTTGAAAAAATGCATATTTCTCATTGACTTTCGTGCCAAAGTTTTAAAGAAAGATTTGAGTGATCCATTAGCTCACAGAGTACATGATGAGGATGACTCTCAGCAACTACGTCTAATTTTAACTCAGTGTTTTCAAAGTTGATGGACTTGTAGCATTATTTTCTTTGATAAGGCCAGTTCGCTGCGGCAGCATGAATCAGGTTAAGCTCAAAAGGTAATGACTTATAGATTAACATCCAGAGGTTCATGAGATATTTTGCTGACAGACAGGATTGACTCCAACAGTTAACACCAAAGTGTTAAGCTCTTGAGCACTCTGTCCTGCTCAGAGTATGTGTTTAGGGCGACTCTCGGCTACAACTACACCAAATCTTAGCTTAATGTCTCTTTTTTTTCCACATAGAGGCGTTTTTATGTTTGCTAAGGTTGATTAGCTATGGCAGCCATCTTGAAATGAGTTGACTCTGAAAGTTAATCAGCTGTAGATGTGCAAACAATTATTAACGTCTGAGAGTTTCATTAAAATCCATCCACTGGTTCAGGAGATAATTTGCGATGAGACAGATGCAAACACAGGCAGTTACTGTACATGATCGCCCAGCTTTCATTTAATAAAACAATTATAATCTGCAAGTGACCTTTTTAACCTTTCATAAACAAGCCTTTGTTTGCTAAGGCCTGCAATAATTTGTGAAGTTTAAGAACAAATATACAAGAACTCTTCCTTAGACGAGTATTGCGCTTTATCGTGGCTTTTCTTTTTGTCCTCTGAGATCCAATAAAATAAATTGTTTCACAGTTTTGTTTTGTTTTTTGGGGGGAGTTTTTTTGCTGGCTTTACAGCCCATATCTTGAGTTCAGGTATTGCTGTGTGCCTCCTTTTATTTGGCTGGAGTTATCAAGTAGAAATTCACAAGAGACCTCCAAAATAGATTTCATTTCAAGTCGTCTTGTAATGCTCAAGTGTCACGACAAAACAGTTTCAATCAGATTTCACAATCGCTTTATCCTCAATATATATTCAGCTTCCCAGTTCTGAAACCCAACATAATATAATTTTGATCCGCTCTGTTCCATTTTATGAGTGAGATGTCCCTTTTTTTTTTTTCTTGTGCTGTGTCCAAGCGGCCTCCCTCCTATGGCCAGGGTACCATGGGCGGTGTCGGCACTGTTCCTGCTGGTGCTCTGCTCTCCGGGGGCGTCGTCGGCCCCCAGCCGACACCTGTGCGGCTCCCACCTGGTGGACGCCCTCTACTTTGTATGCGGAGAGCGGGGATTCTTCTACAATCAGAACCGAATCCACAAACGAGATCTGGAACATCTGCTTGGTGAGGATGTGACTACCTCCAATAATGCAACCCCAATTCTGAAAAAAGTTGGAATGTAAAATGAAAATTTAAAAAAATAAATAAAAATCCATTATTTTATTCACAGTGGAACATAGTGAACATACTTTTTTTTTTTTAGGGAAAAGATAAAATAAAAAAAAGATATTTTTTTTATTTAATTGCAGCATCACAATTTCCACAAATCAGTTTAGAAACACAGTTCACCGTGCCGTCCACAAATACTACTAAAGCTGTGACACCATATAGAAACGCTGCGGTCTTCTCTGGACCAAAGCCTGTTTTAAATGAACCGAGGTGAACTGGAAACCTGTTCTGTGGTCAGATAAATCAAAATTTGATTTTATTTTCTTTTTTGGAAACCATGAGCACATCTACCTTACTAAAGAGGAGAGGAAGCATCCAGCCGGCTATCAAAAGCCTGCCTCTCTGTTGGTATGGGGGTGCATATGGCAAGGGTAGCTTACACATCAGGAAAGGCTCCATCAATGCAGAAAGGTTTATGCAGGTTTTAGAACATACGTTCCCAGGGAAGGTCTTGCATATTTCAGCAAGAGCGAGGGTGATGGACTGACGTCTCACCAAGAGAAAACATTTGGTGTGTCATAAAATGAAAGATGACCCAAGACTATCGAACAGCTAGAGTCCTACATGTGTCAAGAATGGGACAACATCCCTCCAAAACCTCCAGCAGCTGCTCTCCTCAGTTCTGAGACATTTGCAGACTGTTGGTAAAAGGAGAGAAGATGGTTCACAGCAGGAAACGTGGACCTGGCACAACTTCTTTTTTTTTTTTTAAAGCGCTACTGCCATCAAATTTAAATGACCTTATTTTATAGGTAATTTCTTAGTTTAAACAGTAGATAGCCTACATTCACCGCTTCACTGTGAATAAAATACGAGTTTGAGAGTTGCAAATGATCGCATTCTGTTTAGACTTGCATTTTCCATGCTTCAACCTTTTTCAGAACTGGGGCTGCAGTTACTCGTTTTCCCCGATTTGTACAAAAATAGGTTTTAAATGCCTCCTTGACAGTGGGAGTTTAGAAGCTAACAACGTGACATTGCCTCGAGACCCCAGCGTGGCTTGTTTTCTGGCGGTTCTGTGTTTTCAAAGCACAGACTAAGCGTAAAGAAACCACATCTGTCGGCTGACGTGCTTATAAAGCAACAACGTGCAGGAAATTCTACCGAACTGAGCTGAGACGCCGGTTCGTCCCGACTCATTATCAGTGTGCAAAAATCCCTTTTCCCCTCAGCCTCTTTTATTCGGCCCGGCTATTGGGTTTCCTCGTGTTGCTTTAAACTTCTGTGATGCAACAAAATCCATTCACCCCAAATCCTGCGAAATCCCTGCATTCCTCATTAGGTGAGTCCCGAAACGCATTATGTAGATCTTGCGCCTCAGACATCCTGCCGGTGTTTGGAAGCCGACATCAGGGCGGGCTGCACCACATCACAGCACTGAGAGCAAAGACTAACGAGACTAAATGCACGAGTGATTATATTTAAGTGGTGATGCTTTTCCTGATGTCTGTGCGTTCATTTGTCTGTCATCTTAGCAAATCAAATCAAATAAGAAAAAAAAAAAAGCTGATGAGCTTCTGGACAAATTGTGAAGATTCAGAAAGTAATCAGTAGATCTACAACTGATTAACTGCCTCAAGACGGCTGCCATAGGTTAATCAGCATTCGTCAAAACAAAAACGATGCAAATTTAGTCCGTTTTACAGATACTAAGCTAAAAAATTTGGTGTGATAATAGCTGAGTCATCCTCGGCACATACTCCGAGTGCTGACACGTCAGCATCTTGCATATCATTTGCATGGTTTGGCCAAAACAGCTAGTCTGTCCTTTTTCCTCACACTATAAGTTTGCACGCTCGCAACAGGTTTAACATGGGTTTGGAAATGTTTTTTTTTTCCTCACTTCAAAGGGTTCCTGTCTAAGAGGGTCAGGCAGGAAGAGCTGCGGCAAAGGGTTCTGTCGGGCCGGGACGAGCCCAAGGTGAAAAGAGGCATCGTGGAGCAGTGCTGCCATAAGCCGTGCAGCGTTCACCACCTGGAGGGCTACTGCGACTGACCCGCCACTTCACAACTAGCACCACTCATTACTTGTAAAAAAAAAAAAAAAAAAAGAAAGAAAGAAAAGAAAAAGGTCCTGAAGTCAATTTCTGGGCCCCGATACTTGCTGGCAATGTCTTATCAACTGAAGGAAATAAAGCTTCATGACCCATAACCCGAGGCTCCTCTCTGCAAAGATGTGAGTTTGTGTTCTTCGTGGCGGTGGCAGCCTTGTGCTGAGCTCCAAAGCCAGCAGCTGCAGTCCTACAGTGCCCTCTACTGGCCAGGGACAGACGTGCCTAAGCTGCTCTGGACCCATCGCCGACACAGATGAAGTGAATAAATCTGAGAAACATCTGTGCAAGAGGGGTAATAAAATCTGTCTTTATTTACAAAAGAGAAACAATTTACAGTCTTAAAACATCACAAAAAGATACTGGGTGCCATTGGCTAATAATCTGCTAAGATAAAACTGATTAAATACATTTTCACGCTTTTAACCTGTCAAATATTTAATAGCCTGTGCCAAATACGTTTCGATGAAGTCTATGTGACAACTAAAAGTTTAAGTTGGAAAACAAGCTAAATATAGTTAACTGTAAAATGTTATAAATCTTGAGAGAAAACAAACAAAACTCAAAAGAAGTGAAGGGTCTGCCCTTTGAGCTCTCTGAACCTGTCAACCAGAGGAACTCTGCTACTCTGTATGGTTTCCTATCAAACAAACAAAACAAAAAACAAATCACAATCAAAATTAGATTAAAAGAAAACAGTCAGGTTATGAAAAAAAAAAAAAAAAATCTCATCACATCGAAGCTAAGAGCCCGTATTTATCTTCAAGGTGCCTAAAAGAGCATTCGGTTTAGCGATTACCTTCTTTAAGAGGTTTGGTTGCTTCGCTTCGCCTGTTCTCCTTGTCGTGCTGGAAAGCCTTACTGGGATCAAACCTGCGTCGAGGAGTGCCTGGGAGCTTCGCTTTCAGCTGCTCCAGATCGCTCTTCTGGCGGCTTGCGAGAGAACGAAGCTTCGACACCTCCTGAGAAAACACAGACAGACACGTGTTTGCAAACAGACCGGTTGAACCTTAAGTGTCCAATCCTGATCCTCAAGGGCCACCATCCTGCATGTTTTACTTGTTTCTCTGCTCCAACACACCTGATTTGAATCAATGGGTGATTAACAGGCTTCTGCAGAACACAAAGAGGTAATTTAACCACTGAATCAGGTGTGTTGGAGTAAAGAAAGAAGTAAAACATGGAGGATGGTGGCCCCTCGAGGACCAGGGTTGGACACCCCTGGGTTAAAAGAAAAGGGAAAAAAAATATATAATGTAAAGACGCAGAGACAAAACGTGCTGCTCCACCTGTTTCAGGGAGATGTTCTCATCTTTGAGCTTCATCACATGTTTGATCTTCTGCTTCTGGTTCTGGTGCCCCAGGAGGCTGGCGTAAGCGTTCGCCAATTTATTCAACTCTTCCTGGTTCGTCCCATTCTCGTTAAGGAGCGCGGCCCGCTCTGCTGCAAATGCATTCAGTTGTTCCTATGGGCGCAAACACGCCGACACAGATGTTATTTAACAAACTAGCATCTGTAAAGATATAACTTCATACAATTAACAACAATTAAGTGTTTGCCTTCATTTAGCTCATATCCTGCTAACAGCATGGGCAAAAGCTGGGAAAGATGCAGTATTTAAAACCATAACACTTCCTTAAAAGCAGTTCACACGGTTAAAAAAAGCCTTTTTACCATTTAAAAAGAATAAAACATGAATTCTATTGAAAGCTCATCTAACGCCTGATTTCTAGTTTGTTTTCAGGGTGACCCGTTCAAAGACAACAGATGAAAAATAGCCCTTAGGCTAACTCTGTTCATTCGTAAACATTAGATAAACATAAATGTACCAATGTCCTTGTTAAACAACCCAATAAACTAAAAGCGAAGAAGGCTGACCTGAAAGGGTCTGACTTTAGCAAACAGCTCCTCGTATTGTTTCCTCCAGCGCTCGAGCTCAGACTGCGAGGAGCTTAAAAGAAAAAAAAAAAAAAAAAAAAGAGGAAAGAATAGCTTCAGATCTGCAAAACTTAATCTCATGAGGCCACGGAGAAAACCCACTGCTGCTCACCTCTTCTCTTGTACTTCAGCTAATTGCCTCTGGAGCTGGTGTCGCTGCTCCTCCATTTCCCACCGCAGCGCAACCTTCTCCTGAGTCAGTGCTTCCACCTGTTCCCCCAGAGCGAGTTTCTCCTGTCCGTGCTTTCCCAGCTCACGCTCCAGAGCCCGCGCCTTCTCCTCGGCCAGCTTTAATTGGGCCTGGAGGTTAACCTTTTCTTGTTCCGCGTCGTCCAGGCGAGCCCGAAGCCGATCCCTGTCCTGTTCTGCGGCGTTTCGTTGGTCTTCGAGTACACGGCTGAACTCTTTGAGCTCCACCTCAGACAGGAAGCTCCCCCTTTCCTCGTTTAACTTCTCGAGCTCAGCGTGTAGTGTCTGCGCCTCTGACCTGACCTGCTCGTGGTTTTTCCTCTCAACTTCCAGGGCTGCTTTTTCCTCCTCGAGAGCTCTCTGAATTTTGACTTTCTCCTCTTTTTCTTCGTGAAGCTGCTTTACTATTTCTGCTTTTTGCCGACTGATCTCCTCCAAGACTTTGCGGGCTTCCTCCCTCTCGTGTTGGAGCTGAGTGAGACTCTGATTTCTCTGTTCCTCCAGACACCCCAGCGCCTCTCCCGTCTCGTTTATCTGCATCTGCAGCTCCCTCTGAAGCTGCGCCATTTGAGCTGCGTGGCTCACCTCCGCGGCCTTCATCTCCTCGTCTTTCCGCGCGAGGCGAGCCTGAACCTCAAGCAGAATTCTGCAAGATGAAGGAGAACAGAAGGTGAAACGGTGGCAAATATTTCAAAAAGCAAAAAAGCGAAGATGATAAAGAGAAAGCGAACTGCAGGCATACTTTGAATTCTCCTCCTTGGCTCTTTCTTCCGCCACCAGTCTCTCCTGGTGCTCCTCTGTCCACTCCCTCAGTCTGTTGACCTCCTCCTCCCTCTGTTCAACCATTTTGTCCATCGCCTCCGTCAGCTGCCGGGTCACTCGCTCCACCTCGGCTTCCAGCTCTCGCCGTCTTTCGTTTGCTCCCCTCAGCTCCTCTTTGGTGCTGAGGAGGAAAAGACGAGCTCAAACACCGGCAGGATTTAAAAAGCTTCAAACGAGCGCCGATCAAACGGAACACCAGGAAGTGCTGACAGTCGAGGGCTCACCTTTCCAGCTCCGAGACAACGGCTTCCGTCTTTTTCTGGGAGTCTGCGTTCGCCTCCTGGAGCTCTCTCACGGCTGCTAAATGCAGCTCTTTCACAGACACCACGTCGCTGCTTTCAGGAAGACAGACAAGAATAAAGATCTGGGGTGTTATAAATCAAACGGCAACCTTGAAAGTCTGTGCGTCACATAATTTAGGATTTGATTGCCAAATTGTACGATACAGCAACAGCTTACTCCTCTAGTAAATAGGTCAGCTGGTAGATTAATCAGGCAGATATGAGAAAGTTGTTGTGGTAAACTACCAATTAGTTTGAAAAAAAATAGTCGTACCAGTAATTAAAAATGGAAATATTTCAAAATTTCATTGTTTATTTTGCACAAGTCTGAAATGTATTTGACTCTAAACCTCAGAAAAAAAATAATAAAAAAGTGAAATTTACTGATTATTTCAGCTACAAAGGAATAACTGGATCATCGATCATCTGTTGCACCCCAACTTTGGTTACTGGGTCACAACGATCAATTTAACTGAATGTTTCAGATTCTTTTCTTATGAAATTTAGCCATTTTGTTTCTCCTTCTAAGAAAGTCTGAAAGTAAAGGGATTTACAGATTTAAGACATTTAAAGAGAGATTAAAGAGTCAATTGTTCCTTGGCAGCACTAAATAGAACTTGTGAACAAAATGAAAGGAGAAAAAAAAATGTTAATAAACTAAAAATGTCTAATTTGTTTTATCTTATCATTGCATTTAAAATTAAACTGCAATTTTATTTATCTCGCACATCCACAAAACATGGGCGATCAGTTGTCTGCCTGTTAGCAAAATCTCCCATGAATGAGTGGATGGCGTTTCATAAAACTTCCAGGACGTAATTATTGGCCGTACGTCCACACTGATAACTTTTGGAGGCAATTCAAATCAAGATGGTGGCCACAGCTAATAGACCTTAGCAAACACAGAAATGGGCATATCGCAGTCAATTTTACAGACACTGAGGTAAAATTTGGTGTGGTTGTAGCTGAGAGTCATCCCAACACATACTTTGGAGCGCTAATAGCTGGTGATAAAAATGATATTTTATCTAACGACATATTTACCAGTTTGCATAAATGTCTCTTACATGAAGTGTCTTAAACTGAATTTGAATTTTATACGTTTCTTCCTTCCATTTCTTATTTGAAAACAAACATGTTATAGAAATACTGGAACAACAAATCACATTATTTGTACACACATCCCAGTGTTGCTCTCCCTTTTTTTCTTTTTTAACAATGAGTGAACAAGGGGAGGGAATTTGGACAAAGAGAAATCCCAGGTTGGACCTTGACATTTGTTTGCCGTGAGGCTTTAAAATGACAGTGTTTGGGTTTTGGGCACTCACCCCTGCAGAAGGGCGTTCAGCTGTCGCTCCAGCTCCTTTTTCTCCTGCTGCAGCTTCCGAATGACCTCCTGACTGTCGGCCGCCACCTCCTGCCTCTTCAGCTCCTGCTCCTCCATGACGGCGAGCTCACCCAGCACCTCCTCCATCTCCTCCCTCAGCTGTCTCGTGTGCTCCTCCGACTCCTCCCTTTCCTGCTCCACCAGCGCAGTCAACGAGTCCACGAGAGCCTGGAGGCGAAACGGGGAGGTTGCTCAACCAGACCTCACACCGTCGCAGCGTGTCTGTGTTTCAGAGTGTTGGGAACGAGTGTTTGTGTAACCTTTTCTTTCGCCAGCTCCTCAGTAAGCGCCGCGTGCTCTTGCTCAAGCTGAATCTGTCTCTTCTTCTCATCTTGTTTAGTCTGCTGTAACAAGTTCAGCTCCATCTTCAGCTCCTCTATTCGTCTGAGCCCCTCTTCTTGAGTTTTGCCTAAAACCAAACCAAAAGAATAAATAGACATTAGATGAAAAGCTGAAGGAGGGTGAGCTGCTGAAGTTGAGATGAACGTACTTCTCTCCTCCTCCGAGAACAGACACCTCTGTTCAAGGTGTGCCACCCTCTCATCCAGCTCCCTCTCGGTCCTCCTGAGCACCTCTCTCAGCCGGGCGAGCTCTGCCTCCTGCTGGCGGACCGTTGCCTGAGAGTCCTGCGCCTCCTGGCCGGCCAGCCTCATTTGCTTCTCCATGTCGATCACCGACTTCTGCGCGAACCCGAGCTCCGCCTCCTGGCGCTCCAGTCTCTGCTCCGCTTCCCGCAAGACGTCTTGGGACGCCTGTAGCTCTTCCTGGAATCTCTGGGCCTCCTCCTCCCTCTGTCTCAGCAAAACCTGAGCGGTTTCCAGTTGCATCTCGACTTTCCTGAAGAAAAGTGTCACTTTATCGTAGGCGGCAAACGGGCGATAAAAAGAGTATTAGAGGAAGCTTCTTCTTACTTTAGTTTCTCCACCTGAGAACCAGCCACCATGTTCTCCTGGGTCTTCTCTTCAATCTTCAAACGAAGTTCCTACAAACATATTAAGCAAGTTTTTACACCTTTAAAAAAACTTTTAAAAAAAACTTCATTTTGTTTTCATAGCTGTAGTTCATACTTGTATCTGGTCGTTTGCTTCATCCAAGTAACCCTGAAGTACTCTGATCTCCTCTCTCAACTCTTGTATCACAGCTGCAAAACAAAATTGCACGTTTTTGGGCACCAAGAGAAATAACAGGGACCCAAACCCATCTTGGCAAGCAGGAGACAAGGTCTTAACATCTTAAAAAGTAGGCAGCGTGCGCATTCCCCCATTCACGCGCCAGCTTGGCCAACAAAGGTCACGGTCAAGAAGAAAATCTACAGAACTCACCACTTAACCGAGCATTTTCGCTCTCCATGTCTTCATTCTGGGTTTTTGTCACCTGATGCAGATCTTCTAAAGAGAGAGAAAAGGAAAACATAAAAATGGCTTATCTGAAAAAAACTGATCTGTCTCCTAGTGTCGTTCTAAAGTCACCACCCCTCACCCAGGTCTTTATTCCTGTCACTGAGAGCAGAGGCAGTAGCCCTGGCTGCCTGGAGGTCGATTTCTAACGCCTTCAGCTGGCCTTCAGAGTTAATCTGCAGGAGGCTCAACTCCTGGACACAAACAGATATTTTATGCAGGTACAGTCTTTTGCAGTCGAAATAGTACTCAACCTCTAAATAAGTTTTCACTGCAGACAGAAAAGACATACCTGGTTCTTAGCATCCAGGTGGTTCCTAGCTTCCATCAGCTCCATCGTGAGGGAATTGATTCTCTTTTTCGTAGTGTCAGCAGAAACCTAACAAACATACAGGGACATTTTTCACGGGGTACTTACTGTTACAACTTAAGGGAAAAAACCCCAAAAGATCAGGACCCAAATCCAATACTAACAACACACCTTGTTTTTCAGAAACTCGTTAATTTTCTTGAGCTCTGCTCGCTGCCTTTCGAGCGTGATCACACTGGCGGTGAGGCCCGTCTTCTCCCTCACTGCGGCCTGCAGCTTGGCCTCCACCTTCTTCAGCTCCTCCTCGAGGACCAGCATGCGACGGTCCTGCTCGCCTCTCTGCTGCACCAGGGACCGGATCTGCCAACAGATACGGCCCAAAGTTACCTCTTGGACACAGCTTGTGCTTTCCCACTTACCAAATGTCTCAACAGAACCCCCTGAACACTCGGATCAATATTTGTTTTATGAGTATGAAGGTAAAGCAGATATTGCTTGGAGAAGATGCACCTCTCTCTCCAAGAGTTTTTGCTGCTTCATCTCCAAGGACATGCCGTTTCTGTCCTTCTTTGCACCGGAGCCCCCAGTCTGTTTAAGAGTCATAAAAGGGCAGCAGTTTGTCAATGGAAACTGGCGTGAGATGAGCGGATTCGCCCGAGAGGTGAGTAAACTTACAACAAGTCCATCGACCGATAAAGTCCTACGAACAGGAGAGACGAAGACGCTTCTGGAAGGCGATGGTGGTGGAGGCAGCAGGGCGGCCTCAGAGGCTGAAGACAAGACAATAAACAATGAAAGCAAAAACCGACAGAGTTCGCTCTCCCTTGATGCCTCCTCACATCCACCTACCTGCCTTAACAGGCCTGAAGCGATCAGACTTGTCAAAGGACGCAGCTCCCTTCGGATCCCCCGACTTAATCTCATAAGTTCCCGGTGGAGGAGCACAACCTTCGGCCAACAACAGCACAGGTTAGCGACTGCGGTTCACAAAATGTCAGACGGCAACTTGGGAATTTTCCTTTTGGTGTTTTGACTGGGTTTCATCACATCAAACTAACTCAACGAGACACCAACCCCACCAAGCGTCGTTTAATGTTTGCTTAGCGGTAAGCTAAGCATGTCAGCTAAGCTACTTACCGTTCAATAACATAAGTGGATCATTTGCTTTTTCACATTACTTACCTACGTGCTCATTGAACCGCTTCAAAGGAGCCCTCGAAAAGGACATTTTTTTTAAATCAACTTTTTGTCCGTACTTTCAAACGTTTAGCTGCAGGCTACCAACACAACAAACGCTAACGAGCGGCCGCTGAAATTTCAAACTTAACGTCACGCGTACGTTTACGTGTGCGTGTCCAATAGGAATCGAGGATTGGGTGATGACGTAATGAATACCCTCCCTTTGCTTTTTTTTCTCAACAAAATTCAAATTCACTCAAGTAAACAACTGACCAAAGAAAATGGTACAAAATGTACAGTTTATTTTTTTTATTGTTTTATTGTAAAGTGAAGACTGTCTCAATTACTGCTTTAAAAAACAATTCCCTGTACTCTTTACTAAATATATTAATGTAATCTCTTTATATACTCTAATGGTTTTGATTAGGTGTACCAAAAAGGTATTTAACATTATGACATATATTGAAGACACGTCTTTTTTTGAAGTAAGGTTCTATTGAAAGGTTACGAACAGTTAGTATCTTACCTGTTATAGATGGTTCTTTGAATGACCTCAAACTTGAGAAATTAAGTTTAATGACAAAACACACTGGAATTGTGTTGTTTTTTTTTTTTACATAGTACTCTGTGGTTATTTACAAGCACAAAGAGCAGCAGCAGCCAGCTGTAGCACTTTCAGCAGGAATATCACAACATTTCGGCCAGTCTAACTATGTAATGCAAAACTGACGCCTGTCTAAAAGTTTATAAAATAGCTTTTTTTTTTTTTTGTTATAATTTGCACTATTCAAACTTGTTATTCACATTTTGGTTACAATTTTGTCATTTCTGTTTTTTTGTTCTTTTTGTTACTATAATTCTTAAACACTTTTTCTTGTGTGGCCAGGGAGCCCAGAGAGAACAGAAATTTCAGTTCTCAATATGTCTGTGATATATTGCAGAAATGACAATAAAGCTGACTTTGACTTTTTTTCACGGCCTGCTTGTTTGTTTTTTTCTCGCTCAGCAGGGTTTTTTGTTTTTTTAAAATGGTAGAAACCCACTTTGGTCTTGGCTTTGTTCAGACTAGCCGTTAGCTCGTCAGTCTGGTCAGACTTAAATTTCTCCAAACTAAGGTTGCTCAAAGAGCTACCTTCAACAGGTAAGATAATAATTGGTCCTAACCTTTCCACAGAACCCCACTTTAAGGAGTCTGAATTATACCTTTTGGCTGTCAAATGAAGAATTTTCTTGAAAGTTTACAAGTCTGCCACTTATCTCAATCTCTG
The DNA here is from genome assembly GCF_001649575.2 of Kryptolebias marmoratus. NCBI lineage: Eukaryota > Metazoa > Chordata > Actinopteri > Cyprinodontiformes > Rivulidae > Kryptolebias > Kryptolebias marmoratus. Next base: position 10,952,748 of record NC_051438.1, read on the forward strand.
TGTTTGACTAAAGCCTCTAAAACTTGCGACCTTACCCTTGATAAACCTGGGACATTAAACCTGCATTCTCTACTGCAGGTCCCCTTTAAAGAAAAAAAAAAACGCAACAATTGAGCCTTGATTTTTTTTTTAAGTTCAACATTTTTTTTTCTTTTATTTCATGGAAATACAACATAATTTCAAATCCTTTGCAGGACCACTGTTGTACATTTCATAATTCTTTTATTCTTGTTCTTTTAAACTTCAAAACATTGTCACTTGTACAACCATATCATAAACAAAGCCTCATGTCACAAATGGAGCCACTGATGACAATAAATTACATCTGCCATGCTAAGGTTTTGAAATGATACATCTGTGTCTTCATTTTCACTAGTTTAACCTTTAAATGAACAATAAATTGGAGCTGAATAAATATGATAAAAAGAGATTTTACAAAAAAAAAAAAAAAAGAAACGGTCTTCCTTTAAAACAGAGCAGAAATAGATGGCTGTTTGGGAAGAGTTGCTTCTTAATAATCCTTTTTTTTCCTTTATATGGATCAGGAGGATGGGGACTTTGCATATTTGATAACACTGCTAAATTTAAACCCAAGGTTCAACAACAGTAAATACTGACTATATTAAGGAAACTGCCCTGTAACTTATTTTTTTTCTCCTTTATTGTATGTGAGGAGTATTTTATAGGTCTGCTCATCCACTCACACACGAAACAAGTCTTTATACAGCCTAGAGGTATTTTTTTTTTATCTTGTTTCTTCTGTATTGTCCAAAAAAAAGCAAACACATTTATTCAAATGAATATCTTGTCAGAGAAAAAAAGAAATGTGTTCATGTACAGAATATAAAAAAAATCTTTTCAACCGGCAAAAGACTAAGGAGTGTGGAAAAAGACAAAAAGAAAAGAAAACAGCAATTGAGGTTTCTAGTCAATAGCACGGAGGCGAGTATGCCGAGGATGTGCAAACTGAAAAAAAAAAAAATCATTAAAAACAAGAACGGTTACAACATTCAACACTTCACTTTGAAATTTTACAGAGTTAACTCGTAGCAAATAAAACCGTGTTCGGAGGCGAAACGGAAAAGATTAAAAAAAAAAAAAAACAAACAAGATCAGGCCTTCAGGTTAGTGAAAGCGAGTCATAAAAAGGCAATGTAGTCCCGTTTCTCTGGAAACAAGTCAGGTGTGGAAGTAGAAATGAGTGAGTGATCAGCACTGTGCACCAGGGCAGGAGGCAGGGAAGACTAAGGCCCGGTCTACTCTGCTCCGGATGATTTTTAAATAATATTTGATCATTTAATTGTTATTATTTAGTTAATAATTTAATATTATTTTGTTCCTGTTGGTAGAAAAATCCCTATACAAACATTCTAAAAAAAAAAAAACAAAACAAAAATAATAAAAAAAAAAAATGCTGACATTCCTAGGCCTGCAAACACGGGTTTTCAAAAAATAGCAAACAGCTCCGTTTTTAGAAATGCCTTCGTTCACACGCTGTAGTGACTATGCCGGGCCTGTATGTGGCGCTGTAACACTGCCACAACGATACAAAACAAGGCATGGAGCATGCACAGAAGGCTTGCACACCAAGTAAGAAATGTAAACACAAGAAGAAGAAGAAGAACAGGACGCGCTCGGGTCGTAGGTTTGATTAGACGTTTGGCGACGACGTCACCGTTTTCGAAAGCTTGTCTTTTAGCAGTCTATTAAAAAATGAAAAGGTGGCGTTTTAAGATTTTTCACTCTACATGTTTTCAAAAAACAGAGCTCCTAAAACTCTGTTTCCACGTGGCTGCAAGGCAAAAACGTCTTTTTCTTTTGCATTTTCACAAAAAAAACCTTCCTATGTAGATAGAACCCTTAGCCTGGCTAAAGGTTTTCCCCAAACAACTTTTTTCTTACTTTCTTTGATGCTGTTTACAGTTTCCTTTCAGTTGTTAACTATTTCAGCACACAATCAAAGTTTAATAGCAACAGGATCAGTATAAGGCCAGACAGACAGAGAAAAACAAACTACAGTACAAATGGCTCCATTGTTGTTGTGGTTTCTAGGGCGCAAAATAGTAACGGGCTGCTTTGTCATGGTTTGTCAAAAGCTCTGTATTTCGAGGTCGTATGGACACACTCAAAATAATTGTTTTTAAAACTGTTTCTCTTTTGTTTGCATGGGAACGAGTGTTGCAAGGGCGGCAGAAAATGTTCACATGTAAAACTATCCGGTGTAGAGTACACAGGGCCTACAGTCATGCAGGAGTGGGGGGGACTGAACCGGTAATCGCCACAAAACACTTCTTTTTTAATTTTCTTTTTTGAGTACGTCTCAAACGAATACATTTTGCACTAGTTAGTGCCGTATTGAAACTTTGACAGACCGATTCTTTGTCTCAGTTTTAGCTGCAAATCGTACGTAGTTTAACTTTGATTAGTTTCAATTAGAGCGAGACACGGGGGACTTCATCTTGGCTCGTCTGTCGGCGGTGAGCGGCTGAAGAGGAAGCAGAGGGCATGCATGAGTCAGAGTGAGAACCACACAGAGTAAAATATAAACAAACAAAACCAAAAAAAAAAAAAGGGAGCGTTAATAAACATTTCCACCTCTAGTCTGGTCCACTTGTTTGAGAAATCCAAAGACAGTTTTGAAATAAAATGAAAAGTTTGAGAAGACTTGTCTTCGGATTGGTAACCTATACCTCTTAAAGACCAGAAAGAGGCAGAAATCAGCATCACAGCTAAGGGGGAGGATGTATGTGTGTGTGTGTTTTAGTGTGTGTGTGTGCACTGTTTGTCAAGGCTTTGTTTCAGCAGGTGGTAGCCAGGGATTGGTGTATAGGAGGCTGGAAACAGCGAACGTGCTCCACAGTGGAACTGTCCGTCTCCACCGCCTTCATGTACTTATTGAGGATGGCAAATATCTCATTGTTGAGGATCTGGTACTTCCTGATGCGGTCGGCCATCTTCTTCAGGGGCTGTCGAGGTGAATAAAAAACAAAAGCGGGTGTCTATAAATCACGTGGCTGCAGAAAAAGAAACGACGAGCCACGCATCGACGGGACGTGCGTACGAGCGACGGGGTGCGCGGACTGAAATACACTCACCACGTTTTTGATGATCTCGTCCTTGCCGTCCTGCCGCTGCACTTTGAGCAGGTGGTAGCAAAAATCAAAGAGGTCGAAGCGACGCTGCTGTCCGAGCAGGACGATGATGGCGCAGCCCGCCCAGTTCAGCCCATCTCCAAAACACTGCCTGAAGGACGACACAGAAGGCAAGTTTCTACTACGGCAAAGGTGGTTTTGACCGCGTTTGAGTGGCTGCCTGGAAGCAAAACGTATCCTGACCGAGTGGACTGATTTTCATAAAACTTTCAGAAAGTTAGCATTTGATGTTCTCCTGGAGTCAATCCAATTCAAGATGGCCACTGCAACTGATCGATGTTAGAAAGCACAAAAGTTGCTATAACTCAGTTAATTTTTACAGATACTGAGGTAAAATTTGGTGTGGAAGTAGCTGAGAGTCATCCCCAATACGCACTCTGAGCACAAACAGATTGAGCGAGATCTGGCATTATCGCAGTTTTTGCCCAAAACGGCCGTAACAGTTTTCAACATAGAAGTTCACGATCAGTATCATGAATTGTCACGACAACATCTCCCTTGTAATTCCAAAATACGCAAATTACAATCTGCTTCAATGAGGAGGATGTGGGTTTTTATAAAGTGTTTGGCCGCCTCCGGGCAGCTGCAGGAGAATTTCACCTCCTTAGACACAGTTAAACAGACACGCTCAGAACCACTTGCTCCTGGATAAAAATCGGAGTTTCACCATCACAAACAAAATTTTCCACTCCAAGTTAAAACCCGCCATCAGACAAGGGCTGAATGTTGTCACTGACGCACACCGTCTCCTGGGGTTTTGTGCTTTCTCGTTGAAAAGATGAACCAAAAGTACAAAAGGTAACGTAACGGCAGACTGAAACTGCATCGGAAATCTGATTGGTTATAAAATATTTAATCCCAACACAGGTTGGGAGCAACATTCCTGTTATGACACCATTAGGGCCCAACTCTGAATAAACATCATTGTCCAACATTTTTAGAACACGTAACCAAATAAAGCCAGATTTGGACAAAGCAATATTAGAAAAAGAATATTCATACAGTATATAGTAACCTTAGTTGCTCCAATACATCCTACTAGTTGGCAATTTGCCAACACATCTCAACTACTTCAGATATTTTTGTTTTCTTCTTTTATAATTTGTTTTTCCATCCACACATTGTGACAGAAATGCTGAAATACCTCTGCTAAATTCTCATTACCTACATATTAAAGTAGGAGAATTCTAAGCTTGGCTAAAGATATTCCAAGAATAATTGTAGCTTATTTATAATTTCCTCTCAGATATTAATCATTTCACCTCACAGATGAAGCTTAATGACAACAGAATCAGGACAAAATGAGACATATGCTGAAACCCCCTAGTGGAAACAGCTCTAGTGTTGTTTTGGTTTCTAGGGTACAAAGCTCCCACCTGCAGGCAGAGAAACTCAGTAATGTCCAGATCCAAGCCGGGTTACTTACTCTGCTGTGAACTCGTGTGTTCCTACAGGAATGCAGTAGACAAACTGCATGGCGCTCCACAGGCGGTGGAACTCCATGCACTCGTCGACGTGCATCACCCCGTTGGTGGGCGGGGGCCCACGCCACACGGCGTCCTGCAGGAAGCTGCGGATGCGTGTCAGAATGACCTCGAACATGGAAAGGCCGCAGCACAGGCGCTCTTTGGTCAGCAGGTCCCCCTCCCGGGCAATGGCAATTTGCTAATAAATGGGAATAGCCAGCATTAATAAATACAGAAAAAAAGTTTTTGTTTCATTGGGTTTTCTTTTTATGCACGATTCAGAAATGTTTTTAAAATACACTAACTCGAGAGCAACAAAGAACTGGAGTATGGCTGTCAGCATTCTTGCAGACCGAAGCGTGGTGAACTGAACTCACCTGCGGGGTTCCCAGCCTCTCGATTAGAGGCACAAGATGAAGAGGGGCGTACTTTGCCTCCAGCCTCTTCATCCTCACCTCCAGACGCTCGCCCTCTGCGGGACACAGTTACAGAAACTATAAACGTACGCCTTTTCAGTCGGAAAAATGCTTCCTCAAAGTTCTCCAAAAACCCAGAAACTGTACGTGGTCTGACGCTCTGCCTACCTTTGATGTAGACTCTGGGCAGAATGTTCTGGAAGGGGGCTGCGTGAAGCAGGTCGCACACCTCCTCCTGGGACTACGATTCAAGCACAAAGCAGAACTGGTTTAACTACGCACCGCACTCCCCGGGCTTCACGGACACCCTCACAAAGCATGCAGGCAGCCATGAGGTTCTGTTGAATGTGCTAAATTCCTTTTTGTTTTTTTGTTGTTTTTTTGTGCAAAGCCGTGGTGACAGGCAAACGTTAACAGGATTATAATTTCCTCACACTCCAAGCTCAAAAATCTCATAGAAATATGGCTTAGGAGCAAGAAATCGAGTTTTACAATCGTCTCCAAGATCTGAAAATGTCGAGTGTATGTGCGCTATGTGAGTTTACAATGAAACCGACATGCCAAAGCGGTTGCCGTGGTGATCGTTAGCGACGGCTATTGATCTAAATGTGGAAAAGCAGCATCTTGAAACCTCGACTGAGAAGAGAGAGAGAGAGAGAGAGAGAGAGAGAGAGAGAGAGAGAGAGAGAGAGAGAGAGAGAGAGAGAGAGAGAACCATGCAATGATGAAAGCAAGGCAAACACGCATGGAGGCGACCCAGAGCTACACACAAACACCCTGTACGGACACACAAGTCAGTGCAGCCACACAGAAATGAAGAAAATATAAAACAAAACAGTGTTAGGTACACAGGCTTTACAAGCAGCCGAACTTAAAAGAGAAGTCAAAGGCAGAATAACCAATCAGAAAAGTAGAATCATCTCCTCCATGGAAGAGAAGGACGTTAAGGTTCAGATTTCAGAACGCCATTAGGGCTGCGTGGCGGAAATTTTAAGTGATATTGCAAATCAGTCCTTTTGCTTCCATGGCTGGTCGGAGATAAAAAAAAATGTATGTGCCAGAAACAACACGAAAACAACAAACTCAGAAGTTGAACACGAGATAAAACAAGCTATTTGGTCTCGGTGTTATTTTGAACAAGACCTAAATCCTTACCACCTGCGGTAGTTGCCAGCGTGAAATAAAAAATACAGTTGTATTTCAGAGATATATAAAAAAAAAAAAAGAACATCAAAGATCAAAACACACCTTTCGGACACTCAGACTGAGAGCCTGAGAGTTTTGGACCGTGATATTTGATTTAGGGAGTGAGTCAACATCATAAATGGAGAATAAAACCTTCAGAAATCCAGGTTACTGGTCATCTATATTAGAAATACGCATTGTGATTAAAACACCTAGAGCTATTTATTAGTTGTCCTGTTCACTAAAGAATGCTGATAGGAGTTATCAGAAGGAGTTGGTATAAAAAAAAAACACAGGGAAAACAACAGAGTCAGTAGAGGTAGACAGGAACAGGAAATGAAGATTTGCAAAGGGGGAAAAACAAAGCCTTACCAAAGCTTGCTCAATGAGCAGGCAGAAGAGGATGGCGTTTCCCACCTCCCTTAAACTCTGGAAGACATCTGTCTTCAGCTCAGCATATTCAATGATATCTTTGAGCTGGTGGTGGAAGAACTCCAGGATTCCTGGAATGGCAGAAAGGGGTAAATAAAGCCATGATGTGCTGCAAAATGAACCTTTCATTGGAATAAAAACATATATTTCACAACAATCCAAAACATGACCAAAAAGGACACGTCTAAGACTTTCTCATGGGCTCAGTGCTAATCAAGGGCTGCCAGATGGAACCGGGTTGATGTCAACGGGTTTGCGCGGCTGCCCTGACCCACATTGGGTGATAACATCAGGCCCTCACACGGCCGAGGGCAGAAGGATGCCTAACTATTGGCAATAAGATCATAGGCTGTAAGCTCTGTACAGACCTGAAGGTACAGAACATCAGTAATCTACAGATTACTGAACCCTCCTCAAAGGGATAATCCATCTGACCGACATCTGCACAAACAGCTCTGCACAAAATGCATGAATGGACACAGGTCAGGAGGAGACGTAACACCAAGACACAGAGAAGTGAGCCAACCTTTGAGTTTTAAACCAGAGCCCTTCGATGGTTCAGTTTACACACAATGTAATGGTTCATTTCAGTCCCTCTCTACTTATCACAAGCTCACTTCAGACAGGAGATGTGCCAGTTTCCCCACTGTGTCTGGTAACTTCTTCATTTTGCTCTTAACTTTATTGTTGCCAGCTTGTTTACTTTCAAAGAAATTAACTAAATTAAACTTGCAAAAAAGTTTGGCTAGTTTTTTCTTTTTGACCCGACCACAAAACTCTACCTCCTCGGTCAGACTGAGATAGCTGTAAGATGTCTTCTGGACATCTAAAAATCAAACAACAACTAGCTCCTTCCTTCATGTTACTTCCCCCCCACCTCAGGGCTTCGATGTGAATTCTTATGACGAGTACAAATGAAGCGAGCTGTGCCCAGTCTTGCGGCCCCCGACCACAACGCCCCGTTTAAAAAAGGCAGAGTGCATCGAGGCGTCGTGTTCTCAACGATGCTAATCAAAACTGTCTTTTGACCCACAACTCAATGCTGATTAACCCTCCCATGGCCGAAGTTACAGGGGCTTCTCTTCCTCTTTTCAGTTACGAGGGCTTCAGGAGGGTAAAAAAAGGCCCAGATTGCACTTAAAAGCCAAACATTAGCAAGAGACACCATTTTTTGTTTGACTTGTGTAGAACAGACTTATTTCCTGCATAAGTAACAATGAAATGGGACTAATATTTAAACTGGATATTCATCACTGTATTTATCACCTGATATCAAACAGAATTTCAATTTAAAAAAAAAAAAAGCATTTTGAACTTATTATCATTTATGAACAGACAATGTATGTAACAGTATTTACTATATTCACCAACTTTTAAATACATGTCCAGATTTGCCCATCTGTTTAAGTTGTCCTGTTTTAAGTCATATCTCTTTAGGATATCTAGTGCCTGAATTGAATAAAAAAAATTTAAACTGTGTTAATGCTGTCGTAAAAGATCTAACTTAGCTCACCTGGGGAGCCGTACTCATGGCGCGGTAAACGGCAGATCTTGGGCATGACTTCTATCAGAGTTTTTACGTATTGCAGTATGGTGCCCTGCAACTGCAAAGTGACAAAGATGTATAGATCACAGAAGGCAAAGGGAGGAGAGGGCACAAGGAAAAAAAAAAGAAAAAAGAAGGATAATAAGTTTAAAAATCCATCACGCTGCGGCACAAAAGCTACGTGCTGTTAGGGATGTAAGAAATGAAGATAAAATACCAGGCTCTTGACAATCTTAAGTAGCTCCTCCATCACTACGGCGATGCCTTGGTAACCGAGGAGGCGGCAGATGGTCTTGAAGTGAGGCGGGCCGACAAAGTTTCGGTAGGAGCTGTATATGTGGGAGTAGGCAATGTTCAGAGGCTGAAAAGAACGGAGGAAAGAGTGATGAAACGAGGCAGTGTGATGCGGTGTGAGGGCAGATGCTTTTGGGAAAATTCTGAATTTGAGACGCGATGCAATCGTACCTTGGACCCATACAGGTAGTAAGGCTGCACGTTGGCTGGCTTATCTCTTTGAGGCTCCTGGGTGAAGGGGATAGCTGTGCGTACAAAGCTGAGGGCGAGAAGAAAACAGTTGGAAACAGCCAAACGGGAAACCAAACCACCATGTTTCATCGCTGACCGGACCGTCGAACTGACCGGTTTGTGGATCCGTTGTAGCAGTAGTTTGGGAGGAAGTCGAAGTTGAGCTCCCAGAAGACGTGGAGTGTGATTCGTCCGTAGGGAGCAGAGACGTTGTGGTTGGCCTCGCGGAACATGGCGTCGAAGCTGTCCAGAGTCATGTGCTTGGACAGCAGCCGGTGGGTTAGTCTGTTGATCTCCAACAGCCACTCCAACTCCTGCCCGGAGGTCACGACGAAGAGTTAGGAAGATGATGTCCGGCGGACACCGTCAGAAGTGTGCCTGACGACAATCTTACCACTATGGAGGTGAGGTCCTCGCTTTCAAAGCGGCTGATGGCGTGGTCCAGGGACTTGTACATTGCCGCCGAGATCCTCTGGGTGATCAGACGGTTCAGGTCGATGGATCGACCCAGCAGCTGAAAATAAAATGGTCAAGAAATAGTTTCACAGATTTAAAAATCAACACCTAAAATTCCACATGTTGATAAAATTGGGTAGAGAACATTTTCCTCGTACCTGTACGTGTCGTTGTTTGAGCAGCGTCTCGTAGCGGTTCGATGGAGGATAAGGGATGATGACGCCGTAGTTTTTACACTCGGCTCTGAAGCGCTTGTCTAGGAGGACACTGTGGAACACATCAGATTGAATTTAGGCGAAGAAGTTCCCCAAACACTGCTACCAACCACTGCCAGTGACTTTCTCTACCTTCCAGCCATTGCTTTGTAGTAGGCAAAGATCTGATCAGCCAACTTGTACACAAACTGATCAAAGCAGAGGTTTACCTAAAAGCAACAGAAATACCATGAATGTATGGCTTTTGAGATGATAAAAATGATGTGTTTAAATTCAAAACAGAACTCATTTAAGTGGTGGTCACTGGACCTCACCTCGGCTTCGATTTCATCGTACAGGAACTGCTTCTTGAACTTAGTGAGAGCGTAATAACCACTGTCGTTATACAAGTCTAGAGGATACAGCACGTATCTGGAGGAGGAAGGACAGAAGTTACAATCCCGCCTGTGTTTTCAAAGTCCAAACCCAGTCTGAGGGGGTCGAGTCACTGGTCTTACTCCATCATAGAAGGCTCCTTGGTCTCCAGGATGTGGTCGGTGAGGATCCAGGGCATGGACATCTCGATGGGGAACTGGATTCTGCGGCCCATGGTCAGCTCCAGGAAGAACTCCCTGAACCACAGCTGGGACAGGTCACAGCACTGCTGCAAGGCCTCTGATCAGCGGAAGGACGACAGAAAGGGAAGGAGTTATTTAAATTTGCGCATAGAAGAAGTCAAAATCACATCAGATAAGTTTAAGATGATCAACACGTCGGTTCTGACTGAAATATCAAGGCAACTACTGAAAAAAATCAATAAAAGGAGATTTTCAACTCACCACTGAAGTTGAGCAAGTGCGTGAAGAAGAAGGAGTGTTTGTGGAAGTCTTCTATGGCCACCACTATGGGTCCATCAAGACTGCTGCGGAGAGTCTTCTTAGACCCACTTTTATCTGCTATGAGTGACTCCAGCATGGTGCGCACCATGTACAGCTGCGAAACGTAGGAAAAAGTGATCATTACATTTAAAATACAGCATTACTTTCAATAAAAGCCTGCAGTGATGGTCGATTCCTTCCTTTAAGTGAGGAACTACTCTTGAGTTCTGGCATACTGATGCCTTTGCAGCATCTGTGCGAGCCTCTTTAGGAGCTGGTGTTTGAAAGAATTATACATATGGTCTTGCTCTAAGCTTTTTTGTTTTCTTGCCAAAACAACAATGGATTTGGGTCAATCGGCGTCCTGTAAGGGCAGCTGCCGTTGGGTTTTTTGGTGCGATGACTATCAGCCATGGCAAAGTCTGCCTCCTTACCTGTGTGCTGGAGGGTCCCACAGCTCGACGAGGCACCTTAATGTCAAACCCACCCTTTGGGTCTTTTTCCCCCCTCAGACAGGGGTCATTTGGAGGCTCTCTCCCTCCTTCCCAGTCGCAGACAGTCTTTCGAATGGCCTGGAGAACACTATTAAAAGGGAAAAAAACAAACAACTGACATACGGCACGTACTACCTTATATAACCATTTTTTTACTCCGAACCATAAATAGAAAATCTCATTCATTTTAATGCTATGGGTACCTGATGAGGACATTCTTCTTCTTGCGCACAGCCTGGCGCAGAGGCTCTCTGAGGGTCACCTGGGCAAAGTCCTGCAGCGCGGCGTAGATCGTGTTCCTGATGGCCTGATTAAACACAGACTCCATTCGACCCATCAGAACCTACACAGGAAAGGAAACACAGACTCCTGACTCCACAATCAGAACTCCTACTGGAATATTCAGCTCCACAAACGTCTTACACGTGCGTTGAGATTACTATAGATCGAGTGAGTTTTACCTGCAGGCCTTTGATCATGGCGATGACCTCCACCAGGGCAAATTTCTCCTCACTGGTGTAGTTGTAACGTGTGGCGCGCTCGTACTCCTCCGCCGTACCTGGACAGTCCTTGTTGCAGAATTTATCCGTGGGATGCACCAGCTTCCAGGAGTACTGAGGTCAAAGCACAATCGATGTTTCTAACCTCATAAAGCGACACCTGCTGACCCTTATTGGCATCACTTTCCGCGCCACGTCAGACTGCGATCAATTTCCACTCACAACTTCCATGACGTGTGTGCTCCACTTGGACAGCAGCTGCAGACCCCTCAGCGCCAGGTCGAAGAGCTCCCTGTACTCCTCGTCGGACTTCTGGCTGTCCAGGCCCGAGCCCGTCACCACCTCGCTGTTGCTGTAGCGGGCCAGCTCCGAGATGAACCGGATGTGGTCGTCCCTGATCTGCACCATCTGCTCGCACAGGTTGTACTGCGGCGAGATGCTGCTCTGGGTGCACGTCCACCTGGGCAAAGATGGGGGCGGGGCGAGAACAGATGGTGGGGTAGAAAAAGACTTTTCAAGTTTTGCATCTGATTTAGAGGCTTTTTTGGGGAAGCAAATAGCTCAGGAGGTGAGAAATCAAGTGCACATCGTTGTACAAGCCGAATTCTAAAGGTTGTTCCATCATTGTGGGAAATATAAATAAAAACAGAACGTGATGATTTGCAAATCTCACAAACCCATATGGAACAAAGTAAACTTCGAAGCTGCACCATTATTTTGGAAAAATAAAATTAAGTAATTTTGAATTTGGTGGCAAGAACAAGTCATAAAAGGTTGGACCAGGACCAACACAAGGCTGTAAAACTAAGTAGGAGATATGAATAAAATCAGCTTGAAGAGCATTTTGCAACTAATTAGGTTTATTGGCAACAGGTCTGTAAGAGGACTGGGTATAAAAAGAGCATTTTAGAGAGGCTGAATCTGTCAGAAGTACAGATGGACAGAGGTTCACCGGTCTGCAAAAAACTGGCTAGAAATACTGCAGCAATTTCAGAATGATGGTCCTCAGTGGAAAATTGGGAAAACTTTGAATTATCCATCATTTAAAGTTCACAATATCATCAAACGATTTCAAGAATCTGTAGAAATCTCTGAGCTCAAAGGGCAAAAGGCTAAAAGTAATTATAAATCCCAGTGATCTTGGGGCCCTCAGGGGCCACTGAATTTAAAACAGGTCTGATTCTGTTCTGGACATCACTGAATGGACTCAGGAACACTTCTACAGATGATTGTCTGTGAACAGATTGTTGTAAAAAAAAGAGGCGACATGCGTCTTTGCCATTAAATTCAAAATGACCTTTTTTATTTTTTTCAAATAAAAGGTAAATTTTTAAAATTTAAATGTTTGATACGTTTACTATCTTCCACTGTGAATGAAATATGGGGTTATGAGATTTAGGTTTTACACAGTTGTGGTTAAAAAAAAAAAAAAAAAAAAAAAAAGGTAAATTATTTCACCTGGACTTGTTTTCTTCATAGTGAGCACTTGTTTCAATGTAGCGGGACAACTCTATCTGCATGTCTCCAAACAGAGGCACAACCTGAAGCTGAAAATAAATTAATTAATTAATTAAAAATTACACCTGCAGGACCTAAAACCATGCAAAAACAGCCAAAAACTCACTTTGAAGAACTTGTCGATCTTGCTCAGGTTGATTCTCTTCTTCGCGTCCAGCTTGTAGATGTTACTCACATTCCCGTCCATCAGGTACAAGCCAAAGCCCATGACCTGTCACGCATCAGGTTGTTTGTATTAGGACAAACAGACCAGCGTGAGACCTGATTTAATGTTTTTATACGCTTGCAGAAAAAAAAAAAAAAAAAAGCAGAAGAAGAGTCAAACTGACCTTAAGCAGCATGTGTTTCTCACTGGGGGTCAAATACATTTTGTTTTCATAATAGTCTACGCAGATGTTGACGATGTCTGCCAGAAGCTCCTCGTAACCTGGAATCACCTCCAGCTGTTGGTGCAGGCACTGCGCAGGGACAGACGGAGGACATGAAACTGTAATGAGCTGACAGATCTTCAAAGGGAGATTTTGTTTTTCTGTAGGTCAGAGGCACAATCATGATGGTTACATTTGTACCCATTCCAAAGGCAAAACGCTTCTGTTCAATTGATCAGTGCTGCTTTGACTTGTGTTCATGACCGCGGCTGAATCAGACAAATCTGAGATAACTTATTTATGGGTTCAGAGAAAGGTCTGGGATGGTTATGTTTTAGAAGACATCAGATTTCACCTTCATCTTGGTGAACGCACGCGTACGTGTTCGCTTTCACAACTGAAGTTGAGGCAAATGTTTCCTCTGCCCCCGAGCAGAATTAACCCACCGCCATGCTGAACACAGCTGGAGGGAGATTATTTTAACAGATTTTCTTTTTTCTTTGCCCATTTGAGTCAAAAATGTTTTCCTGTTTTTATTATATAAGTTTTCAATAAGTTATATCACACTGGGTCCAAGACCACAGAGGACTGCTGCCGTCTGAAAACAAGCTGAACCTCAAACACTTTAAAGGGGTTCATACATTTTTATCAGACCATCTGGAAACTAAAATGATCAGAAGCAGCTAAAACCTATATTTAATAAAACTGAAGCTGAAAATTAATATGATCAAAACAGCAACTAAAAGGGCAAATTTAGCAAAATAGTAACTAGAAACAAAAAATTATCCTAAAAGAAGCAAAATGCTAAATTTAACAAAACAGTAGCTGAAACCAAAACTTTGTGAAAATGCAGATAGATGCCAAAATTACAACAAACAAAGAACTAGATGAAAGCTAAAATGATCAATACAGTAGCTAAAAGCTAAAAAAATGAAGCAAGTGTTATGAAGTATATTTCAAAGATTTTTAAAGATCTGAAGTGAGTTTTTAAGAGAAAAAATATATATAAATAATGTTTAATAATTTAAGGTAAACACCAAAAGTCACAGCCGTAATATCCTGAACGAGCTGAACGTTTTGATTCCTGATGGGTAAAATAGGTAAAAGTATGCTGAAGTCAAAATAAAATGTCCAGAAGAAGTTATAACCAGAAAAAAAACAATAGAATGGTCACACATTTGAAATCCACATTCTGCTGAAGGTGAAGGCCCTACCTGAGTGATCCTGTTGTGGTTGGCTAAGAACATGGAGAGGTTCTGGGACTCCTGGATGGACTGAGGGTCGGCCATCTTCCTCAGAAACTGAGCAGCACTAAAAAACAAAACAAGAGAGGAGACGACTGAAGCTTTTGTTTTAGAGGGAAAAGCAAAAAGAAAGGCGTACTTGGGTACCGTTTGTAAGCAGAGTGGTCGTTCTTCACGCTGCACTTCATGTTCTTCAGCTCGTCCAGCACCGCGAACATGTTGATGAATTTACCCAGCGTCAGCAGGTAGGCCTCCGACACGAAGTCCTTCCTCCTCTCGGCGTGGCACAGGCGCTTCACTTCGCTGCAGAAGCGCTCGATCGCTTTCCGCTGGGGAAACCAGAAATATTCCGCTGATTGTTGCCCGTCGAAAGAACCCTCGCCGGTGATCATGTTTTTGTCGTGTTAGCACATCATCTCATAAACCAGTGGTTGGATTTTATTGAAACTCTCAGGAAGGAATTAATGGTTGCACATCTCTCAACGGATTAACTTTTGGAATCGACCCCAGTAAAGATGGCCGCAGCGGCTCAGCCACCTTAGCCAACACAAAAATGGCTGTAATTCAGTCAGTTTTACAGATACTGCGCTACAATCTTGTGTGGTTGTAGCTGAGAGTCATCTCCTACTTATATTCTGAGCGCTAACTGCTTGCACACCATTTCTTTCTAAAACGGTGCTATTAACTGTTGGAGTCAACTGTGTCTGTCTGTTAGCAAAATATCTCTTGAACCAATAGATGGATTTTAATGGAAATTCCAGAAATTAATTTTCGGGGCTACATCTACAACTGATTAACTTTTGGAGTCAATACATATCAAGATGGCTGCTAGAGCCAATTGGCCTTAGAAAACATAAAAAAGACTAACTCAATTTGACAGATATTGAGCTAAAAATGGGTGTGGTAGTAGCTGAAAGTCTTTCCCATCTAATATTCCAGGCTCTTCACTTTGGGTGACATCTTTGCATAAGATTCTGTTATTAACTAGCAGAGTCAACTTGGCTCGTCTGTTAGCAATGTATCTCATAAACCACAGCATGGATTTTAGTGAAATTCGTAGAAATTAATCATTGGATGAACGTCTACAACTCATTAACATTTGGACTCAACCCAACCTGAGGTGGCCACCACATCTAAACAACCATAGCAAACCTAAAAATGGCTATAAATCAGTCAAATTTGCAGCTATTGAGCCATAATTTGATGTGGTAGTAGTTGAGAGCCACTGCCAGCACATACGCTGAGCGTGAACACATGTCGCAATATTAAACGGGACTGTGGGTAATGTCATTTACTAGGTTTGACTAAAACGGCTACAACTCTCTTCTTACTCATCATGAGATGATATTAGTGCAAAACATAAAAAGGTGGAGGGTGATATGCATTCCTTCAAGGAATGCTAGGCCTTTACCTTACAATGTATTTTAATTAATAAAAATTAAAACAAAAAAACACCTCTAAAATAAAAGTATTTTTCCATTTAGCTGAAGTCTGGAAACACTGGTTGCGTCTTCTCCAGTGAATGGAAATAAATATACTAGAGTAATCAAAGCAACACAAAGTAAATCTACAAACAGTTTAGCATTATATACATATTTAGTTTGAGGTTTAATGTTTGTCTTAGAAGCGCAAACTCAAAGAAACAGCACAAAACGATGTGGCTCACCTGGAAGTACATGAACTTCATGAGTTTGGTCACCTCGGGCTCCAGCACCTCCACGGTCTTCTCGTAGATCTCCACTCTGTTGGGCTGCTCGTTGCATTTCACCTAACAAACACAAGGTGGCGCCGTCACACAGACAGACTTTGGAGTCCGGGGCACAATAAGAGCTCAGTGACCAAACAAACACGATCAAACCTCAAAGGTTTGTGCTTTTAATCCTAACTATCCACCTGGGGAAAAGACTAATACTCCTAATGAAACGACAAGAGTTCGTCTGGCTGCTGTTTACAACCAAAGACAATCAGATATTTCAACTCAGCTATGATGGCTTCGTGTCAGCGAGTGCAGCGATGAGGCGGTGATCCACCTGAGGTATCGCTCTGGAGCAGCTCCTCCACGTGTAGAGCATCACGGCGTACTCGTGGCCTTCCTCCAGCATCTCGTTCTGCAAAAACCAACAACAAACACTCCTGACGCAGAGTTGTGCCAACATCCCTGCTGATGAGAACTTCCAGTGCTGCCTTAAAGTAATAAATCAGATTTATTTTTTGAAGTGGAATTCTATGGAAAGGTTATGAACAGTTAACATCTTACCTGCTGTAGATAGCTTTTTTGAGCAATCTCACGCTAATAGTCTTTATTTCATAATTGATGATGTCTTCTTAATACCAATGCTTTTAGTCAACACATGAATTTATAAATTGGTCTTATTTTTTTCAAGGTTTCAGCTGACATGACAACCTCCGCACCACTGGTGTGCGCTGCCTACAGCAGTCGAGGGTCGGCTTTATTCATTCGTTTTGAAGGCCGACGGAGATTAAAGTATTGGAGCACTCCGAGCTAGCTGACTACAAGAGGATGGTTTGTACAATCTGCTGGGTTTCCTTGGTTTACCACATCAGCACAACATGCACCCAGGGGCTGCGAGGAGCCAGCAGAAAAAAACAAAACCACTAGTTTTGTTTTTTAAATGCTAGAATCTGGGCTCGTGTTTGACAGATTAAAGCTGCGCCGGTGTTGTGTTAAGATTCGCTATCCCATCGGGATCAGATTCCCCACCGGCTTTGCTCCGTTTTCCTCTCAACCTCGGTTGTTTTAGGCAGTGGCATTGAGGTAAAATGCGAAAAGAAAGTACCCAACTCTCTTTTTGCCACTTTTTGCATCCACTGCAGCAGGAGGAGAGGGGAGGTGACAGATCTCAACGAGGGGACAGATTTGGACACAACACCTGTGTGTCCAAACATGTAGGGTTTATAACCTACTGTACAGATTTTAATTTGACCCTTTTTAAGCACATTAAATTGTGCAGATAATGTTATTAGCTATACAAATAATAATTGAGGTTGCTAAAAGAGGTATCTACAACAAGTAAGATATTCATTGTTCATATCTTTCACTTCATATGATTCAAACTCTCTCTTTAACTTTATCTTTGGCCGTGCTCCTGTCTGCACCGCCCTCCGTGTGTAAAGCCACCCAGCAGCACAGACCCCAGCAGACATATTGGATGAGTCACTTGTTCCCAGACGCGATGAATATTTTAGAAGAGGTAGACCGCTTCCTCTTCGAAGCAGGTGGGCGCGTCCAAACAGACCGGCTTTACCATCAGCTTTACTTCCTGTAAAATAAAGTTAAATAAAAGGGCCCACGCCTCCTCTTCACCAGCCACATCACACTCTCCATTCATTCACCGGCAAGGGAAGGAGCTTTAGTGGTCCGCTGCCTGTCTGATTCACCACTGTGTGAGTGGAATAGTGTGTGTGTGTGTCCTGTGACAGGCCGAGCCAGCCAAACGCTGACAAAAAAAAAAGAGCCAAACTGTAAGAATTCACGTAAAACAAGGCTCCCTTTGCAAGTGTGAGGCTGCTTCCCACAGTCGTCTTTGTGCTCGCTGAAACAGGAAGACAAACGGCTAAATTTGGAGCATGAAAGACCCGATTTAAATAGCTAGATGTGAAAATAATGGCGGCGGCCCAACAGGACAAAATTTTCTCACCATGCTGGAGTGGACCGTGGCTTGCTCGATGTAACGGGCGATGCCGGTCACAAAAGCATTCCTGTCTTCAAAGTTGGTGTCAAAGTTGGCCTGCAGAAAGAGATGAAAGGGTCAAATGTGGGGAACTGGGGGGATTATAGTGGGTGGTGTGTGTGTGTGTGTGTGTGTGTGTGTGTGTGTGTGTGTGTGTGTGTACCTGGTACATGATCGAGGAGGGAGGGGGCTCGATGCATGGCTGCTGGTCGGGCAGGGGCAGCTCCTCCAGCAGGTCCACGTTGGACAGAGCATCTTCTAGGGTCACGTGGGTCGTCATGGTAACAGGAAGTGGCTCAAACAACACCTCGGTCTGGCAGACGCAGAGGAGAGGAGTACATGAAGTGAGTGCAAGAGGGAGAGAAAAACTGATTGGATTTTCTGAAATAAACAAGCTAATTAAAGCCCCAGCATTCCTTGAAGGAATGCATATCGCCCGCCACCAATTAGAGTTTTAAAACCGAGATCATCTTATGATGAGAAAGGGCCCAGTTACCGCCGTTTTGGTCAAACCTTGTAAATGTTCTGTGCTAAATCTCATGAGAGATCTCGCAAGATGTGTTAAAGCTGGAAGTATGTTTAAATGACTCTCAGCTACTACCACATCAAATTACAGCTCTATATCTGTAAATCTGCCTGATATATACTGATTTTAGTGTTGTCTAATGATGATCAGCTGTGGCAGCCATCTTGAATCAGGTTGACTCCAAAAAGGTAATCAGTAGTAGATGTACATCCAATCGTGACCTACTGAGAGTTTCACTCAAATCTCTCCACTGGTTCAGGAGATATTTTGCTAACAGACAGGCAAGGTTAACTCTAAACAGTTAATGCCAAATGTCTTCACAAAATCTCGTGCAATCTGTTCGCACCTGATGTATGTGTTGGGGATGACTCTCAGCTACTACCACACCAGGTTTTAGCCCAGCATCTCTAAAACGGACTGAGTTGCAGCCATTTTTGTCTTTAATGGTGCCGTGGCCATCTTAAATCAAGTTGGCTCTAAAACATAATCAGCTGTAGATGAACACCCAACGACTACTTTTGGGGCCACTTTTTATGGCACCTGGTCAAAAAAATAACAGATTTAATTAACAACTACAACTTTAATTAACACCATCTTAATCCTTGGACTAACAAAAAAAAAAAAAATTATGCTTTTTAGTCAGACTAGATTTTCTCTTTTATATGTCGAGGACAATTTCAGTTCCTCTTCTATAAGCTTGTTTCGGCTGCTGCGGTGTTGTGTTTCTATCTGTTCATCCTCCACCTGCAGCCCCCCTCCTCCACTTCCCATGTGACCAAACGACAGCGCCAACACAGAGGGGGGGTTAGAAAGGGGAAGAGGCCCCTCAACCGTTTCCTTTTTTGCCTTTTTCCTTTGACTACAGGCACACGTGAAGCGAGTCATTCTTGAAATGCCAAGACCTGGAAATGTCACCGATCTGACGGGGGCGAGGTACGGGCCTGACAGCGAATGACATTTTTAACAACAACAACAACAACAAAAAAAAACCCTCAGAAATAAAAGCACCATCAGACGAAGGGAGCAGAGCAGCTGATAACAGATGCACTTCTCTTTGAGACGTTGAATGAGCTGACATTTTTTGTTACCTGAAATAAATGGCGGGTTAAATGCGGGGACACAGAAATACTTTTCACTTTGTTCACACAGCCATTACAAAACCTGGGCAGCCAAAACGGTGTGCGTGTGTGTGTGTCCCATTCTCTACAACACGTGCTTCACATCTGACCTGACAGAGAGCTGATAATCAGCTTAATATCCAAGGCTGGAGACAACCCAAGACGAGCTGAAAAGACTAAGAAAAAAAAAGCACAAACCTAAATTTTCAGCTCATTTCCATCAACAGAGACTTTTTTTAACAGAAGAGCAGTACCCAGAAATATGTTAAAGTGCTGAATGAAAAAAGTCGCGGGCCGCGGTACTGAGAGGTTCACGTGGCTGCCGGGCTGAGCCTCATCGCTGCTGCTTGCACCCACATGTTGCAGATCACCCAAGGAACCAAAAAAAGGAGTTGGGTGGAGTTTCCTGTCAGGTCAGACTGTCACATCTAACACATACAACGCCTGCGAGGTTGGAGCACGTGGCTGCGAGCTCAAGGCAAACATACGGAGTCTTTAAATGCCCGTTTGACTGACACACACGCAACATTACGCATCTCCTACTGGTAAGACATCTTGGTCATTAGGTGTCCAAATATCATTAGTTTCCTGAGTCTTTTAACGCGTCATGGGTGATGATGGGTTTACTGTAGGGACTGGTGACTAGACGTACTGACATTTTAGTTTGGATCAGTAAACACATCATAGCTAAGTGGCAATTAAAAAAAAAACATTTTTTTAAGGTCCAAAAATGCAGCATGGCTAAGTGGCAACCCAAAATCTGAATGGGGGGGGGACATCATAGCTAAGCCACAGTCAAAAGTCGAATTTTACTTATTTAGGACCATAAATGTGTCATAGCTAAAGGAGCAATTTTAAAAAAAGCTGATCTTTTTAGGTCCATAAATGCATCATAAAGTGGTAATCAAACATCTGACTTTTTTAGGACCATAAATGCATCACAGGCATTTTTTATTTATTTTTTTTGCAACATAGCTGAGTGGTAATCAAAAGTCGGATTGTTTTTAGGTCCATAAATGTATCATAGTTTAATGCAAAAAATAAAAATCTTTATTTTTTTCCCCTCCTCAGTCAGTGAAGACACACTTGCTAAACAGCTAATTCACGTTTGCACCAAAACATCTTTGTTGTAGAAGTTTTTGTTGAAATTCAGAATAACGAATAATTTATTTCTCTAAAGGGTATTTGAAGAGATGTCAGGGAAAGCAGAAAAGATGTAAGAAACTCCAAAAGGGGAAGTAGTTTTTGTCTGCAGATGGATGCCGGCTGCTGGTTTTTACTGATGCTGTGGTTGTTTTGGATCCAGCTGCAAGTTCAGCAGATGAAAAATTCGAGTCTGGTTAACTTCCTGTGTCCTATCATCTGCAGCCAGGGGACAGATGTAGATCAAGAGCTATTAGTTCAACTGCTGTGAAGCTGTAATTGTGTATGCATTTCTGACTGAATGATTTAACAACCTAATCTATCTTACTGTGAATCAGCTTCTTTTTTTCTTTTCTTACCCAACATTATGTTGGACGCTGATGCAGTTTATTTTAAACTGAGGTATTATAGGGAAGAAGGAAACAGGATTATCCTGGGATATCCTCTTTTGTGTTTTTTGAGATGTTCAAAAAAAGATGAGAATATTAAAGAATTATAATTTGGCGCATAAAAGGTACTCACTGTTTTTTTTTTCCGTTTCAGCTCTGTAAAATGGAGTTGTTTTGAGGAAAAAGTAAACATTTTTGTTTATATGTTTGTTTAACATATTTTAATATTAACTCACAGTCCAAATTTTCACTTAACCAGAAATGATCAAAAATAAATAAATACATTTGGAAGGTGTAAATTATGGTTCTTTGAGAGAAACCTGAATCAGCCAAAACAGAAAGCAGCAACTCAGAGATTTACAAAAAGCAAAAACCCAGAATCGGCCTGGAAACCTCTGATCAGTGCATCTCGAGTTTAGTGTGGCGTTAATCCCCACTGATACTCTGGGACATGTAACTCCTGACCTATCCTTTTTATTTACACTCCTGCCTTTAAGGTGGAATTAAAGAAAAGGAAAGCTCTAATTCCAGAGTCAACGTGACAATTAACTAAATCTCAAATGCTCAGTGGTGATGGCTGACGGAGACTGAGCCGTATTATAATGTTGCTGCCTGTGTTCCTGTTATTCTTTCCACGACCACGCTGCTGCATTACAGCCCCCAACGTCAAATGCTCTCTTGCTTGCTTTAAGCCTTGGTTTCTTTCTGGCTGTCCGGATCACATAAAGTGAAAACCCGAATCCTGCAGCCTGCTTCGGGGGGGGCTTTCGTCGGGGCCTTCAGGGCTGCCAAACTCCCATCTGCGCGTGGGAATACAGACGCAGCCTAAACCCTGGGCTGGCTGAATAAACTTTCCCACCCTATACCAGCCTGTGTTCAACAGTTGGCGCGTCCATCTATGTCAGCGCGTCTATGCCTCTCCGCAGAGAAGAAGGGCCCCCTTCATTCCCCCTTTGGGCTCTTAGTAACTAAGCGCAGCCCGTGTCACCCTGGAATGACTAAAGGCAGGGCAAAGGAGACCGTCTCGAGGTGGCTTGGCGCTGCAGCTGGACGTCAAACGCGCGCATTGAAAATGTCTCACGGCCGACGTTGTGACTAGATGTCCAGAAGCCGAGTGCTCAAAACGAAGCCTAAAAGAACAAAACGCAAAAAAACCAACAAAAGAGGACAGGGAAGGAAGCAGAGAGGATGTGAATGAATGAAGAGAAGTAGCAGTAGGGG